>NW_021604791.1:862532-918262 GCF_004785775.1 Grammomys surdaster | reverse complement strand
TCTGCCCTGATTTTACAAGAATTCTGAAAAATTGGCTTTAAAAACAAAAGAGGGGGAATGGTACCCCCTCAGAAGGAGTCCCCCTGAAATACTCTCCATCATGCCTTGTTCGCTTTTATCTCTCTAATGCTGAAAGCTCATAGCAAATCTGCTTCTGACTGCCTCTGGCACCACCAAGACCAACAAAACTTTGCCACAGATATGGGGAAGGACCCTCTTACCCTTAAAGGGAATGGCCCAGACCCAGTTCCCTTATGGGGCCGAGGACTGATATGCCTGTTGGATACCACAGAAGGCACAGCTAACCGGCTACCAAAAAGATTAATGAAAAAAATAGATACCCCCACAAAGCCAGACCCTACCATAAATACGATGAATAACAATTTACATCCAGGGAAGAGAAATCTCCCTGAGAATCCCCTTCTTTTTCCTTTCCAGGTAAAAATGAATCACCTGTGATGTCTGCGGTTAGAAGTTCTAATCCAGATGCTGGCCTCTGAATTTATACTACTCAGACCTTTGAAGGGTCACTGACAAGAACATCAAACAGCTAGAGATTTACATCACTAATCTGAAGAAATCCCTCGTTTCACCATCTGAAGAGACCTCCTAAAATCCCAAAGATCCTTATTGGACTTGATTTACTCTAGTACAATAGAAAAGGCTGTGTACAGCTCTTGACTGTGTACAACCCTAAAAGAAGAAGGTTGACTTTACATAGACAAGACAAGGAGGGTTAAAGAGAGCATGAAATAGGTAGTGAAGCCTCAGAAAAATCAGAGAGAGAAAGAGACAGATGAATGCTGGTACAAGAATTGATTTGCAGCCTCTCCAAGGTTGTCAACTTTATTTCCTTCCATCTTGGGACCATTATTGGGTTCTTTTTGCTTTTTTTCTGCTGGTCCCTGGCTCTCAAATGGGTGGACTAACTCTGTGATACAACAGATAAATAATTTGGTAGCAAAACCTACTCAGACACATTATCATAAGTTAGCTATGGAGGACCATGAGACTCAAGATGAGGTTGTTACTTTATACAGGGTGTTTCTAAAACCCATCTCCACCCAACCTAAAAAGGGGGGACTTCTGCCCCTAGACCAAGCAGAGAGGGGCCACTCAGAACCCCTTCTGACAGGCGATCTGAATTCTTGCTTTGGCTGAGAGGCTAAGCACTGCAAGGGAATATCAATAAAAGATAAAAATATCTATCTGGGTTCCCTGAGGGACAAGCCTGACTGCATAGGGGTTGATGTCAAAAGTATCCTCTCTCCAGGAAAAAGACATCGGGACGGGTAAGGTCCTCATTCCTCACTGGACAACGACAGGGGGACTGGAGCCATTACAAGGTCCCCTTCAAATACTGGAGGTCAGGCCTCTATCCCCGCCTTCGCAAGTTTAGAATTGCCACAGCCCTTCCATACTTAGAGAAGGGAGGAGATGTCAGGGGCAGCCCTGCTCATACACTGAAGGCCTAAAATTAGCCATAGGCCTAAAATCAGCAGTGGGCCTGTCATACATGTATACTAACACCAAATCTTGGGTCTCAGTGGAAGAACATTGAAAAACATGGCTATAAGCTAATGTCAACGGCCAGCTTTTGTGGAAATTTATAAGCCTGAGTGGTCGTGGACCTTGTAAATAGGTAGCCTTGGCATACAATACCAGCTTAGATAGGGACAAGCGAGTCATAGGCAGAGTCATGGTGACTTGTCCCCTGAACCTTCACCCAGCCGATACCCGGTTCTGAAGAATGTGGGTACTCTTGCATTGGTAAATAGATGTTGAGAACTGATACTTCTTCTTGGTGAATTTTTCCTTTGATGAATATGAGGACTCCTTCCTCATCTTGTTTAATAACTTTTGGTTGGAAATCTATCTCATTGGGTATTAGAATGGCAAGTCCAGCTTGTTTCTTGGGACCATTTTCTTGGAAAACTTTTTCCTAGCCTTTAACTCTGAGGTAGTGTCTGTCTTTGTCAATGAGGTATGTTTCTTGTTTGCAGAAAAATTCTGAATCCTCCTTATATATCCAATCTATTAGCCTGTGTCTTTTTATTGAGGAATTGATCTATTGATGTTGAGAGATACTAAAGACAGATGATTGTTAGTTCCTGTTATTTTTGTTTATACTTTTTATAGTTTGTACTTTCAGTGACTGATGTGTCAAAATTTTATATAGTATCTTTTAAGTCTGAGATTCTCTCTGCTATCTCTTGTATTCTGTTGGTGATTCTTTCATATGTAGCTCCTAATATCCTTCCTAAATTGTTTATTTCCAAGGTTGCCTCCCTTTGTGTTTTCTTCATTGTTCTATTTCTATATTTAGTTATTGAACCATTTTGTTTCACTTTTCTACCTACTTAATTATATTTTCCTGTATTTCTTTAAGGGATTTATTTGTTTCCTCTTTAAGGGATTCTACCTGTTTGCCTGTGTTTTCCTGTATTTCCTTAATAGACCTTCATCATCTTTATGAGATAGGATTTTAAGTGATTATGTTGTTTTTCTAGCCTGTTAGGGTATTCATGGCTTGCTTTGGTGAGAAAACTGGGTTCTGGCAGTGCCAAATTGCATTAGGTTCTGTTGCTTATGATCTTGTGCTAGTCTCTGGCATCTGGTTATCTCTGTTGTTAACTGGCATGGCTGTCTCTGAATGGAACTGGCCACCTCGGAGGCAGGTAAAGCTCTGTGACCTAGATTACAGCCAGTCTCCTTTAAGACAGGCAGTCCTGTATCTTATTAGGATGGGTCTCTTGTGTCTCTGGTTATAGCAGGCATCCTGTGCCCTTGATTACTGAGTACCGCTTGGGAAGCAGGCAGGCTGTGTCACTGATTATTGAAGAACTTCTGTGCCTCTGGTTGCTGCAGAACTCTAGGGAGGCAGATAGGCTTTTTCCTTAGTTACTGAGAACCATCTTGGTGTCAAGCAGGCTGTAGGCTTTGAGAGGATATTGGACTTCTTATCTGCCCCAAGTAGAGAAATAGACCAGAAGGAAGGTGGAGCTCATCAGGGAGAGTGGGTCCTGAGTCATCTGGGTTTTGTGTCTTTGGTTACTGCCGACCTTCTGGGAGGCAAGCAGGCTGTAGCTTGTGGGCAGGTATCAGGCTGCTGATCTTAATACTGAAGTTCTTAAAATTGTTCTATAACATTGGCAGACAAGGTAAAGTAAGAAATTAATTCCATAACAAAAGCTATCATGAAAGACAAGCCAACTAAGGACAAAACAACAACAACAACAACAAAATAATGTAATCAAATTTTCAACTAAATTATGGTGAAACAAATTTAGGAGTATATAAATCCTATGAAGTTGGTTTCATTTCAAAAATACAAGGGTGGATCAATAATATGCAAAGTAGCAAGTCTATTAAAACACATGAGCAGAATTGAGAACAAAAATTACAAAATCATTTAAATCTACACAGAAGAGGCCTTTGACAAATTTTAATGACCTTTCATGAAAACAAACAAACCATCAAAACACTGAATAGGAATAAAATAAACCTTAACAGCATAAAGACTATAAACTACAATCCTACAGGCACCATTGTACTAAATGAGAAATCGCTATTTCCTCTACAATTTTTGGCAAAACAAGGATGCCAACACTCTCAACCATAGCTTAGTAGAATATTTAACATCTATGATAGAATAATAAGTCAAGATATAGAAATTAACGTGAGACAAATAGGAAAGGATAGAGTCAATTTATCCCTCTTTGAATATGACATGATATAATACTGGAAAGACCTTATTGACCCAACAAGAAATCATAAGTGAAGTAATAGTAATAAGATACAAAACTGGCAAAACTTAAATAGAACCCTTTCTATATTCCAAAGTTGTTATTGCTGAGGAAGAAACTAGGTATCACATTCCATTCATAATAGTTTTTAAGATAGAAATTGTTAGTCACACAACTCAACAAGATGGAAAAGACTTTTACAAGGAAATATTTAAAAACTGAAGAAATAAATTTAGGAAGACAGTAAGGGCAGAAAGATGTATGTTCAAAATCAATATTGAGAAATTAACTATATTTCCAGGAATAAAAATTTAAGACTGAGGGGTTGGGGATTTAGCTCAGTAGTAGAGCACTTGCCTAGAAAGCACAAGGCCCTGGGTTTGGTCCTCAGCTCTAAAAAAAAGAAATTAAGATTGAATGTCGTTCACACTAAAATTCCAATGATATTTTCAAAGAGAAATAAATTCATATATTAAACACTTGAAGTACATAGAGAAATAAAACTTTGAGAAAGAACTTTGATCAGAGTATCTCAACATAAAGGTTGCATTTAAGCAAGAAAGCCATGTAATAATTAGAAAATAGTAGCACACACAAACCTATGACACAGAGGTCAGGAAATAAGAAATAAACCTATATAACTATAATTATACATACTTTTGATAACGTTACAAAAAATGGATTGAAAAAAGAAAGCATCTTTAGAAATTGTGGTGGCAAATCTGGATTTCCTTATAAAGAAAAATATAACTTTATATTTCACTTTATACACACACACACACACACACACACAGAGACACACACACAGAGAGACACACACACACAGAAATGTCAATTAAAGATGCATGAAAAACACTAATGTGATATATGTAACTTGGAAATTTCTAGAGGAAAAATAAAATAAAATACTTCAAGATTTAGACATATGGAAGAAGTTTTGAAAATGACTTTAATAATATGAACATTTCTCAAGACTAAAAAAACTAAGACTTTATGATTAACAGAATGAGGAGGCAGATAGCAAAATTTGGAAAAATGCTAACTATACATTACATTGGATATTAATATCTTCAATATCTGTAAAGGTAAGGATCTAGAAAAACACAAATCAAACCATTAAAAATATGTGAAGAACTCAACTACTATAGGACAATAAATGTTTTAACATGTTAAACATATCTAGCTATGGGGAAAAACATATGTGTGAATTCATATTTTATCTCAACTTACCAAAATGGCTATCATTAAGAATACAAACAAGGAAAAATGGATATTAAAAAGTCCTAGCCTCAGGCGGTGGTGGCGCACGCCTTTAATCCCAGCACTTGGGAGGCAGAGGCAGGCAGATTTCTCAGTTCGAGGCCAGCCTGGTCTACAGAGTGAGTTCCAGGACAGCCAGGGCTACACAGAGAAACCCTGTCTCGAAAAACCAAAAAAAAAAAAAAAAAAAAAAAAAAAAAAAAAAAAAAGTCCTAGCCTGACCCAGTCTTTTTCCCCAATATCTTTGGTCATAGAACCGCAAGATCTTGAATAACTCCCCAGACTAATAAAGTAGTCTCTTGAGATTGAGGTAATTCTGTATTTCCATTCTCTAAATTCTATTCATAAACTAAAATTTGTTTTTCAAATTTAATTTAATTTTGTTTACTTATACATTTTACATTCCTCTCACTGCTTCCATCCTGGTCACCCTCTCTGACAATCCTACTCTCATCCCCCTCCTTTGTCCACTGAGTCATTGCTTCCCCCCCCACACCCCAGGTATCTCTCCACCCTGAAACTTCAAGTCTCTCCACCCTGGCAGTTCAAGTCTCTGTGAGGCTAGGTACTTCCTCTCCCATTGAGGCTAGACAAGGCAGCCCAGCCAAACGAAAACCAAAGTACAAGCAACAGCTTTTGGTGTAGCCTCCATTCCAGTTGTTCGGGACACACATGAAGATTAACCTACACATCTGTTATCTGTGTGGAGAGGCCTAGTTTCAGCCCATATATGTTCTTTGGTTGATGTTTCAGACTCTGAGAGACCCAAGGGTCCAGGTTAGTTGACTCTGTTGGACTTCCTGTGAAGTTTCCATCCTCCCCTGGCCCAGAATCCTTCTCTTATTCTGCCATAAAAGTCCCCAAGCTCCATCCACTGTTTGGCTGTGGATGTCTGTATCTGAATCAGCTGCAGGGTGGAGCCTCTCAAAGGACTTGAAATATAAAATAATTCATAATCTGACCATTCAATCTCAGTAACACAATTAAATTATTGCTGATATATATATATAAATATATATATGCATCATATATATGTATGCGTATATACACAAATACACATATATAATGTTTTAATATTACTTTGATATTACTAAATCATTATTTAGATTTTTCTGTGTCTAGTTAACTTAAGACCAAATTCAGACAACTGATTATATTTATAATATGTAACTGCCAGCCGTCTTGATTGACAGATTAGTCAATCTAAGAGAAATTTTTAGAGCCATTTTAGAACATGACTGACTAATTACTTTTTGGCTTTAATTCAGTTCTTTTGCTAACTACAGTAACTGATTTAAAGTCAAGATATTTAAAATAGTTCTGATAAAAATAGAATATTATTACTTACATTTTACTGGATTTTTATTTTATCAATAAAAAATCATGTATAAGTCTAGGATAAATTAAAATTATATATATATATATATATATATATATATGTATTTCTTTTTGAAATTTAAAATATAGAAGCATTTGTGACCTTGGAGTGGAAGTGCTCAGAGCTGAAAGAACTGTCATAGAAACTTCAAAGGCAGTACTGAAATCTGTGCTGATAATGGTGCCTGGCTTGAGAATTTTCAGTTTGAGAATCTTTCAATAAATATCAAGAAATTTTTAGTATACTTTAAATTATTTTCCAGAAGTAAAACATTTTTGGTACAATGGATATGCTCACTAGCAGCAGATGAACAAATCAGCTATGATTAATAAGATACCAAGATTAGTGAGAGACAGTCTTTTAGAAATTACACTCTCACAATCAGCACACAGTAACCATGGTCCAACATGGCTGAGGTCTGCATGTCCTACTGGAGGCTAGAATGTATAAGATCCCCCATACAGTAATAATTTTAAAGAATGAAGGGGTGATAGAACAGCTCTGAATTTTAGTTAGGGTTTTATTGCTTGGCAGAGACACAATGACCAAAGACACTTTTACAAAGGACATTTTATTGGTGATGGTTTACAGGTTCAGAGGTTCAGTCCTTTATCATCGTGGTGGGAAGCATGACATCTGGCAGGCAGGCATAGTGCTGGAGGAACTAAGAGTCCTACATCTTGATGTGAAGGCAGCAAGGAGGCTACTCTCTTCTTCACTTAGCAGAGCTTGAACACTAGAAGACATCAAAGTCTGTCTAAACAGTGACACACTTCCTCTAACAAGGCCACACCTATTCCAACAATGCCATACCTCACAATAATGCCACTTCTCATGAGCCAAGTATATTCGAACCACCATAGTTTGTATATGAAAAGACAGACAGAAATGCCATTATTGAAGTTGCAGTCTCAGTTGGAGGAGAGACCATACTATATTGGAGATGCTGGAGCAATGGTGGCTAAAGAGAAGATGAATTGTAAAGGAGCTATATTGAACAGTCAAACAAATGAGAAGGCTAGGCTGATTCCATGACAGACTTCAATTTGACAGTAAAGGAGACTAGGCCTAAGAAGAAGGAAAGTCCAAGCAACCCTATGCAAGTCAGTTACTAATAGAAAAAAAAAAAACAGCTCTAGCCTGAACACTCTGATAATAGTTCCAAATCGCCTAGAAATAGAGTAAAATAAAGCTCATCTACTGAGACTGCAACCTCACTTGGTTGTCTCACTCTATAATAGACTAATAGCCCCAGTATGCTGGACTTCTGCAAAATAAATCACTCTTTGCATTTACATACTATTTGAGTCTGGGGTATAATTCTTTGGAGAATCATGGACCGTTAAACAGGCTATTTATATTGTGGATAATATAGTGAATGAGAGAATTACAACTTCTCAAGCTCTTTAGAACCAAGAAGGTCAGAAGTGAGTCCAGCAGGTTAGACATGTATCTTTATACACTGATGGATCTTGCTTTTGCAGTGATATGATTGTAACTGTATCCTGATTCATCCTGTTAGGAAAAATAATGGAATTTGGTTTTAATATTATAAGAAGTCACAGTCTTTTGATATTTTAAAAAGAGCCCAAGTATTCACAAATTTTACACACTGTAAAGCTTTTAAAGTTGTACTGTGTTTTAGATTAGAGTGTGATATTAGTATGAGTCCTTGAGGATAAGGAAAGATTATGCTTAAATAGTTATTTATTTGTATGGCAAGTTGACAAAACCTGGATTAGTATCAGCTAATCTTTGCTTTCAACTTAATACACCTGGGGAGATATATCCTCCAATGAGAAATTTTCTCCATCAAATTTGCCTTGAGAAATATCTGTGGGTGCATCCCTTGACCTGAGTCTGAGTTGTATTAAAATTACCTGAACTAGTAAAAGACAGGTAAACAGTATTACACCATGGACTCTTTTTCAGTTTTTGCCTTCAGTTTTCTACTGTGAATTCCTGACTTGGCTTCACTTAATGATGGACTATAGTCTATAAGTCAAATAAACACGTGATCCTAAAATTTCTTTGACTTATTCTCTTTATCCCATCAACAGAAAGCAAACGCGCACAAAAGTGGTGTCAAGTCATCAGTTGTTAGAACTTTGTATACCTGTGTATTATTTTATATTAATTATAGTATATCATATAACCCCTAAAATATTAAGACAAATCCTGGATCAAAACAATGAAGCAAATATAAACCCTGCATTTAATTTTGTTAAGGTACTTAGTACTTAATATATATTTACAAAAGGCTGAACTTTTAAAAATTATATATTTTTACTTTATAAAGTATCTAATAATTGCATTGAATTTTAAAATAATAAATGTATACTTCTGTTCAAATTTGTAATTTTACGTGTGTGTGTGTGTGTTTGTATGCATGTACTTGAATTTGTCAGTGGGTACATTCATACCACAATAGGTTTTAGAACACATTCAGGTGTTAGTCTCTCTCTTTCTTTTCAAATAGAATTTCTTCCAGTTTGTTCGCCAAGATTCCAAGACATCTCTGAACTCTACTTCACATTCTATCATAAGAGGACTAGAATTACGTATTACGTATATGTGCTTCTGTGTCCAGCTGTTTTTTTTTTTGAGTCATATGCATTCAACCTCTTATCTCCAAGCTTGCACAACAAATATTTTACATACTGAGCAATATTCTAAGCCCTCAAACACACTTCAGCTAATAGAATTTTAATAGCTTTAGCAACTTTTCTATTAACCATTATTTCCTATTTCTTTAAGAAACACCATGACTGAGATGGTTCTCACTTATAATCAGTTTTAATAACAAAGGCAACACTTCAGTAATCTTAAGGGGCATCTGTCCTATTTATTTATAGTCAGTTTTGACTGAGTTCTATGTGTCCGCCTGCTGCTTTGGCAAAGTATAAATGATTGAGCTTGCACAAATATCGATAAGTTGTTCTATAAATAATTATGTGTAATAGCTATAATGTATTGCTTCTGTAATGGAAGAATAGCTTTAGGAGTTCTAAATGTTCTAAAGTGCTAAATGATTACCTGTTCTAATGTTTATGTATTAAAGGTGGCTCATAATTACATTTTAAATCACGTAGGCAAAGACTATGTCAAGTACAGAAAATTAGTCATGTAATAAATATATATTTATTAAAGTCTTTGTTTAAAGCACTGCATGTTACCCACACATAAATGTTCTACAACATAGTATAATTACTATTTTTTATAAAGTATTAGTTTCATATTTGTATACTTACACATTTCTACATTTTAGTATATAATTTTTCACTATTACTATGCATAATGAAAATTAATTTAGATGCACACACATTTCTTAGTGATGTAGGTTTAATTTTATTCTTTACTCTTATTAATTCTTGAGAATACCATAAAATGTAGTTTGAATATCTTTACCTCCTACGCCTTCTTTAGGACACTCTCAACCCGCTGAACATCTCCCATAGAATTTTGAGATTGCAATAGATTTTTGCAATCACGCTATGATTAAAAATATTCTATTGCTGTTGTTTCACATTTTGTTTCTTTCTTCTGGTGTCCAGTCACTGCTGAGCCCTGGGCTGAAAAAGAAGTAGAGTGGGAACGAGTGGGTCGGCAGGATGTCAGTCTGTCACTGAGTGCTGCCTGGTGGAAGACATTCTCCGAGTTTTTCAGTGTTTTAGCCTTTCTTTATCAGGAGAAATTGAAATAGCTCTCTTAGATAATATTGTGGGACTCAGCAGCTCTCATTATTCAGGGTAACAAGGCTTATATAAACCTTGGAGAGTAGGTAGAGGTTTTCAAGGAGAGTGTACATTATTGACAGGGGCTGAGGTGCCTGGAATGATGCATCTCCAATGAGAGGGATTCTGCTTGCTTAATCCTTTAATTTGAGCAAAGAGGACTATGGCACTAGAGGTGATGGGGCCATGTGCCCATAACATACAGGTTGAGAATAGGGAGGGAGTGATCCTTACTCCTCCAAGTCTCAAGATGAGATTTTGGGGCGGTTGGACTCTTCTAACCTCACTCTTGTTGATGTTCTCCCCAGTCACACTTGACTCATATAATGGCTATTTTAAGAAACCACTATATGAGTATAATTTAAGGATATAAGAAGTAAAATTATCCATGGTGTTTTGACTAATAAATAAAAAAAAATAATAAAAGTATAAAGAAGTACAAATGCAAGTTATTCTGTATGTGGTAGTGCACATTTCTGATTTTAACACTCAGGAGGCAGAGATAAACAGACCTCTATGTGTTCATGGCCAGGCAGTTCTATATATCTCGTTCCAGGCTTGCCATGATACATTGTATCAAGAAATAAAAGGGGCTATGACAGGGAAGTAGGCTCAGATATTTTGGTCATCCTAGTAAGCCCTTAGAAACAGTGATAACAGGAGTGATCATGGAACTTTGTTTATTGCCTTGCTTGTTCTTTGACTATTTGTTTTCATTGTCTTGCTTGTTCCTTGACTATTTGCATTTATTGTATTGCTAGTTCTTCAACCTAGAACTGACCTTAATACTTGCTTGTGATTAAAATGGTATAAAAGCAAAAAGGAAGGGGGATGAGATGGGGGTTTCTGGGGTTGATGTGGAAAGGGGATGACATTTGAAATATAAATAAATAAAATATCCAATAAAAAAGAAATAAAAGAGAAAAGAAACAAAATAAAGCACATTTTAAATTTGAGCTAGTGAATTTACTTCTTTATCTTATTAATGCATTAAGATATGGTTCAGTAATATAAAATATTTATTTGACATTAATTGCTGGCACCACTGCTTCTGCAATTGCTTTGACACAAAATCTTAAGATAGCTATTTTTGTTAATCATTTAGCAAAAAAAAAAAAAAATGTTTCTAATGTGTTGAATATACAAGAGGATTTAGATAGGCATTTAAAACAATGGATTGATGCTCTTTATCCTATTTAAATTATTGGAAATAAGTTCAGAGTTTAAAAGTAAGAAGCCATCTTAAGTGCCATGGCAAATATCATTGGATTCATGTTAGTCATAAAATTTACAATGATAGTCATTATAATTAGGAAAAAGTTTAAAGACACATGCAATGTATTTGGCATAATTCTAACACATCTCTGGATGATTTAAATTTACGTAGTGAGCCTATGAATTTAAAGAATGATGCTCTGCTGAGTGTTGATGCAGCAGATACTGAAGATAAATTTCCTCATGCCCTGAGGTCAGTATTTCTATTTTGGTCAACTTTAAGGATGGTGTATATATAGCTTGATCATGCTAGCCCTTTTTGTCTTGGGAATACTTTTATTCCTACCCATGTGTTAAAGCTTTTCTTTAACAACTTCAACATGGTGGCAGCCAAAGTACATGGTTGGAAACTGAAAATGAACCTCTAGACAGAATTATTAAATCAACAGGCTGACAAGCCAAGAACAGGTAAGTTTCTACACAAATCTTACCAACCTAAGACATAAGTGCATTGCTTTTAATAATGCATATTTCATGACTGGTAAGGAAGGAATCCGTGTCAGAACAACCTAAGAGAAACTCAGGTTTGTTTGTGAAGTAATAAAGGGGGGAGAGTTGGAGAACTTTTTGGGCTGCTTGACAAGAATCTGGCATGGGCCAAGGGAAAGAAAGTGGGCCTCAGGCAGGACTCTGACATTAGCCTACAACGAAGAAGTAATTTCAGGCAGGAATCTACTTATTTGGCTAGATCAAAGAAGTAATTTCAGCCCTTCCTCCTCTGCCTGGTCCTGTGGGTTGGGGCAGACACAGAGTTGGTCTGCTTCTGTCCTGTGGAGATACTGACTCCTGAGTCATCCTAGAGGAGCCACTGCACTCAGAGCAGCTGAGGAGCCACTGCACTCAGAGCAGCCGAGGAGCCACTGTACTCAGAGCAGCTGACACTGAGTTGATCTACTCCTGTCCTGTGGAGATACTGACTCCTGAGTCATCCTAGAGGAGCCACTGCACTCAGAGCAGCAGAGGAGCCACTGCAATCAGAGCAGCAGACACCAAGATTAGAATCATAAGACTACAGAGACATTTGGACTCTGAGGAGCTCTGCAACAAGCAAGATAACGGGAAATACAGACTCCAGTCTTACACAGTGAGGGCAGGCAACACTAGAGTTAACCAGATGGCAAAAGGCAAGCGCAAGAACATAAGCAACAGAAACCAAAGTTTCTTGGCATCATCAGTTCCCAGTTCTCCCAATATAGCAAGCCCTGAACACCCCATCACACCTGAAAAGCAGGATTCAGAATTAAAATCACTTCTCATGATGATGATAGAGGATTATAAGAAGGAATTAAGTAACTCCCTTAAAGAAATACAGGAGAGTACAAGTAAACAGATAGAAGCCCTTAAAGAGGAATCACAGAAATCCCTTAAGGAAATGCAAGAAAACACAAAGAAGGAATTAAACAAAAACATTCAGGATCTGAAAATGGAAATAGAAACAATAAAGAAAGCTCAAAGTGAGACAACCATGGAAATAGAAAACTTAAGAAAGAGGTCAGGATTCATAGCCGCAAGCATCATCAACCGAATACAAGAGAGAGAAGAGAGAATCACAAATGTAGAAGATACGGTAGAAAATATTGACACAGTTGTCAAAGAAAATGCAAAATACAAAAAATTCCTAACTCAAAACATCCAGGAAATCCAGGACACAATGAGAAGACAAAACCTAAGGATAATAGGTATAGATGAGAATGAAGAGTCCCAACTTAAAGGGACAGTAAATATCTACAACAAAATTATTGAGGAGAACTTCCCTAACCTAAAGAACAAGATGCCCATAAACATACAAGAAGCCTACAGAACACCAAATAGAATAGACCAGAAAAGAAATACCTCCCGTCACATAATAATCAAAACATCAGATGCACAAAACAAAGAAAAAATACTAAAAGCAGTAAGGGAAAAAGGTCAAGTAACATACAAAGGCAGACCTATAAGAATTACACCAGACTTCTCACCAGAGACTATAAAAGCCAGAAGAGCCTGGACTGACATCATACAGACCCTAAGAGAACACAATTGCCAGCCCAGATTACTATACCCAGCAAAACTCTCAATCACTATAGATGGTGAAACCAAGATATTCCATGACAAAACTAAATTTGCACAATATCTTCCCACAAACCCAGCACTTCAAAGGATAATTGATGGAAAACGCCAACACAAGGAGGGAAACTACAACCTAGAAAAAGCAAGGAAGTAATCTTCCAACAACCCCAAAAGAAGATAACTATACAAACATAACTTTACCTCTAATAGCAAAAATAACAGGAAGCCACAATCATTTTTCCTTAATATCTCTTAACATCAATGGTCTCAATTCCCCAATAAAAAGACGCAGACTATCAGACTGGATACACAAACAAGACCCAGAATTTTGCTGCATACAAGAAACGCACCTCAGTGACAAAGAGAGACACTACCTCAGAATAAAAAGGTGGAAAACAATTTTCCAACCAATGGTCCCAAGAAACAAGCTGGAGTAGCCGTTCTAATATCAAATAAAATCGACTTTCATCCAAAATTAATCAAAAAAGATAAAGAAGGACACTTCATACTCATCAAAGGAAAAATCTACCAAGTTGAACTCTCAATTCTGAACATCTATGCTCCAAATGCAAGGGCACCTACATACATAAAAGAAACTTTACTAAAGCTCAAAACACACATTACACCTCATACAATAATAGTGGGGGATTTCAACACCCCACTCTCAGCAATGGACAGATCATGGAAACAGAAACTAAACCGAGACACTTTGACATTAACAGAAGTTATGAACCAAATGGACTTAACAGACATCTATAGAACATTTCATCCTAAAACAAAAGAATATACCTTTTTCTCAGCACCTCATGGTACCTTCTCCAAAATAGACTATATAATTGGTCACAAAGCAGGCCTCTACAGATACAAAAAGATTGAAATAATCCCTTGCATCTTATCAGATCACCATGGAATAAGACTGGTCTTTAATAATGACAAAACCAATGGAAAACCCACATGCACATGGAAACTGAACAACTCTCTACTCAATAATGACTTGGTCAAGGAAGAAATAAAGAAAGAAATAAAAGACTTTTTAGAATTCACAGAAAATGAGGACACATCATACCAAAACTTGTGGGACTCCATGAAAGCAGTGCTAAGAGGAAAACTCATAGCTCTAAGTGCCTACAAAAAGAAACTGGAAAGAGCACACACTAACAAGTTGACTGCACAACTAAAAGCTCTAGAACAAAAGGAAGCAAATACACCCAGGAGGAGTAGAAGGCAGGAAATAATCAAACTCAGGGCTGAAATCAACCAAATAGAAACAGAAAGAACAATACAAAATATCAATAAAACCAGGAGTTGGTTCTTTGAGAAAATGAATAAGATAGATAAACCGTTAGCCAGATTAACCAGAGGACACAGAGACAGTATCCAAATTAATAAAATCAGAACTGAAAAGGGAGACATAACAACAGAAACTGAAGAAATTAAAAAAATCATCAGATCCTACTACAAAGGCCTATACTCAACAAAACTGGAAAACCTGGAAGAAATGGACAATTTCCTAGATAGATATCAGGTCCCAAAGTTAAACCAGGAGCAGATAAACCATCTAAATAGTCCCATAACCCCTAGGGAAATAGCAGCAGTCATTAAAAGTCTCCCCACTAAAAAAAGCCCAGGACCAGATGGTTTTAGTGCTGAATTTTATCAGATCTTCAAGGAAGACCTAATACCAATTCTCTTCAAAATATTCCACAAAATAGAAACAGAAGGAACACTACCCAATTCGTTCTATGAAGCTACAATTACACTCATACCCAAACCCCACAAAGACCTGACAAAGAAAGAGAACTTCAGACCAATCTCCCTTATGAACATCGATGCAAAAATACTCAATAAAATTCTAGCAAACCAAATCCAAGAACACATCAAAACAATCATCCATCATGATCAAGTAGGTTTTATCCCAGGAATGCAGGGATGGTTCAATATTCAGAAATCCATCAATGTAATCCACTATATAAACAAACTCAAAGAAAAAAACCACATGATCATCTCACTAGATGCTGAGAAAGCATTTGATAAAATTCAACATCCCTTCATGATAAAAGTCTTGGAAAGATCAGGAATTCAAGGCCCATACCTAAACATAGTAAAAGCAATTTACAGCAAACCAGTAGCCAACATCAAGCTAAATGGAGAGAAACTTGAAGCAATCCCACTAAGATCAGGGACTAGATAAGGCTGCCCACTCTCCCCCTACCTATTCAATATAGTACTGGAAGTCGTAGCAATAGCAATTAGACAACAAAAAGAAGTCAAAGGGATACAAATAGGAAAGGAAGAAGTCAAAATATCGCTATTTGCAGATGATATGATAGTATACTTAAGTGACCCCCAAACTTCCACCAGAGAACTCCTAAACCTGATAAACAACTTCAGCAAAGTGGCTGGTTTTAAAATCAACTCAAACAAATCAGTAGCCTTCATCTACATGAAAGATAAACAGACTGAAAAAGAAATTATGGAAATGACACCCTTCACAATAGTTGCAAATAATATGAAATACCTTGGTGTGAATCTAACCAAGCAAGTGAAAGACCTGTACGTCAAGAACTTCAAGTCCCTGAAGAAAGAAATCGAAGAAGATCTCAGAAGATGGAAAGATCTCCCATGCTCATGGATTGGCAGGATTAATATAATAAAAATGGCCATCTTGCCAAAAGCGATCTACAGATTCAATGCAATCCCCATTAAAGTCCCAACTCAATTCTTCACAGAGTTAGAAAAGGAAATTCTCAAATTCATATGGAATAACAAAAAACCCAGGATAGCGAAAACTATTCTCAACAATAAAAGAACCCCTGGAGGAATCACCATTCCTGACCTCAAGCTGTACTACAGAGCAATAGTGATAAAAACTACCTGGTATTGGTACAGAGACAGGCAGGAAGATCAATTGAATAGAATTGAAGACCCAGAAATGAACACACACTCCTATGGTCACTTGATCTTTGACAAAGGAGCTAAAACTGTCCAGTGGAAAAAGGACAGCATTTTCAACAAATGGTGCTGGTTCAACTGGAGGACAACATGTAGAAGAATGAAAATTGATCCATTCTTATCTCCTTGTACAAAGCTCAAGTGTAAGTGGATAAAGGACCTCCACATAAAACCAGATACACTGAAACTAATAGAAGAGAAGGTGGGGAAGATCCTCGAATACATGGACACAGGGGAAAAGTTCCTGAACAGAACACCAATGGCATATGCTCTAAGATCAAGAATTGACAAATGGGACTTCATAAAATTGCAAAGTTTCTGTAAGGCAAAAGACACTGTCAATAGGACAAAACGACAGCCAACAAATTGGGAAAAGATCTTTACCAATCCTACATCTGATAGAGGGCTAATATCCAATATATACAAAGAACTCAAGAAAGAAGACACCAGACAACCAAATTACCAGATTAAAAAATGGGGTATAGAGTTTAACAAAGAATTTTCAATGGAAGAAACTCGAATGGCCGAGAAGCACCTAAAGAAATGTTCCATGTCCTTAGTCATCAGGGAAATGCAAATCAAAACAACTCTGAGATTCCATCTCACACCAGTCAGAATGGCTAAGATTAAGAACTCAGGTGATAGTAGATGCTGGTGAGGGTGTGGAGAAAGAGGAACACTCCTCCATTGTTGGTGGGACTGCAAGATGGTGCAACCACTTTGGAAATCAGTGTGGCGGTTCCTCAGAAAATTGGACATAGCATTACCCGAGGATCCAGCTATACCACTCCTAGGCATATACCCAGAAGATGCTCGAACATATAACAAGGACATATGTTCAACTATGTTCATAGCAGCCTTATTTATAATAGCCAGGATCTGGAAAGAACCCAGATGTCCTTCAACTGAGGAATGGATTAAAAAAATGTGGTATATTTACACAATGGAGTATTACTCAGCTATTAAAAACAATGAATTCGAGAGGTTCCTAGGTAAATGGATGGAACTAGAAATTATCATCCTGAGTGAAGTAAGCCAATCACAAAAGAACACACATGGTATTCACTCACTGATTATCGGATATTAGCCCAGAACCTTGAAATGCCCAAGATGCAACTCACAGGCCACATGAAGCTCATAAAAAAGGAAGACCAAGTGGGGGTGATTCAGTTCTTCCTAGAAGGAGCAACAAAATACTCAAGGGAGCAAACATGGAGACATAGTTATAGACAGAAACTGAAGGAGGGGCCATTTGAAGACCTTTCCACCTGAGTATCCACCTCATATGCAGTCACCAAAGGTAGATGCTGATGTGGAAGTCAGGAAGTACATGCCGATAAGGGCCTGATATGGATGTCTCCTCAGATGCCTTCAAGAGTCTGACATATTCAGAGGCAGATGCTCACAACTAGCCATTGAACTGATCATGAGGTTCTCAATGGAGGAGTTAGAGTGAGGACTGAAGGAGCTGAAAGGGTTTGTGGCACCATGAGGAGAGCAACAATACCAACCAACCACAGCTCCCAGGGTCCTAACCACCAGCCTGGGAGCACTTATGGAGGGATCCAGGGCTTCAGCTGAATATGTAAGAGTAGAGGGCCCTGCCGGGCACAGGTGGAAGATGAGATCCTTTACCTCATGAAGGCTGGACGCCCCAGGGGGTCGGAATTTTGAGGGTGGGGAAGTGGGAGTGAGGGGGGGTAGGTGGGGGTTACATCCACAGAGAAGAAGGAGGAGGGGTAAGGGGATGGGGGGTTACCAGGTGGGTGGGGGATGGGGTAAGGGGATAACATATGAAATGTAAATAAAATATCCAATAAAAAAAAACAAAAAAGCAAAACAAAAAAAACAAAAAAACAAAAAAAAACCAAAAAAACAAAACAAAACAAAAAAACAAACAAACAAAAAAAAACAAAAACAAAAAAAAAACCAAAACAAAACAAAAAAGAAGTAATTTCAGGTAGGAATCTACATGTCAGGCTAGAACAAGGAAATAGGCTTCAGAGATGAAAATAACTTTGGGTTAGCACAGATATTTTGGTCATCCTAATAAGGCCTTAGAAACAGTGATCATGAGAGTATTCATGGAATTTTGTTTATTGCCTTGCTTGTTCTTTGCCTATTTGTGTTTATTGCTTTGCTTGTTCCTTGACTATTTGCATCTATTGTATTGCTAGTTCCTCAAACTAGAAGGGACCTTAATGTTTGCATGTAATTAAAATGGTATAAAAGCAAAAAGGATCAGTGGGGATTGGATAGAGTGTTTGTAGGGAGGGGAAATGGGAAAAGGTGATGGCATCTGAATTGTAAATAAATAAAATATCCAATTAAAAAAAAACTAAGGATTCTGGAAAAATGACTGGATGTATCAGGATGAACCTATAACCTCAGCATTTTTATGTGATATTGGAATTGAAAAAACAATATTAGCCAGAAACTCAGGAATCAGACAACTTTCAGTATGGACCAAAGCACCAAGAACAAGAGGTATATCCTCATATCAATGAGGATATAGGTGATAATCTGAGAATCTACTCAGGCAAGCTGTCTTAAGACTTTTATGTATGTGCTGTTGATTTTGAGTGCTAGTGTATATGCAAACACACACACACACACACACATACACACACATACACACATACACACACATACACACAGAGGCTTGAAGTAGAGAGACAGAGAGGGAATGATACAAAACAGGCAACATTCAAAAATGGTAAATAGTCCAGGGAGGTGTATCAGCAGTTACAACTGCATATTGCTCTTGAAGTAGGCTACAGTTCATTTCCTAGCACCTAAATCCCTCAGTTCATATCCACCTGTAACTCCATGTCCAGTGCATCCAACATTCAGTAGCCTCTTCTGGCATCTATGGAAACTTTCATGCTCATGACATATACACAAAACTTATACACACACTTAGAAACAAGAACATTTTAAATAGATGATATAAAATTGCATACACTAAAAATAAAAGAAAATAAGAAAATGAAAGCTGTGTCAGAAGACTTTCAAATTACACAAGTATTGAAAGAAAAAGAAATTCATTCAGAGCAAATAGAGTAGTCAAATGAGTTTTTAGGAATATAATTATCTATACTACTCTATATTACTTTTGTCACATATATCCTGAGGCAGAAGAGTACAGAAAAGGCATTCATATCACACATTGATTTTAATTCTGTCTACTCATTAACAACTCTAAATGTCTCTTCTCCACTGCCTTATATTTAATTGAGAATAATTATAGTTAATTAATCTGGCAAGAACAAAAATAAAGATAAGTATAATTAAACCATGCCATATTTTATGGTCTGTAATTTAAAATGTTCTTTTAGGGTTATGACAGCTAGTTTTATGTGTCAAACAGGCCAGATGGCAGCCCTCATCTATTCAATTGAGCATTAATTGTGGTTTTACTGTATGGTTATTTGGAATATGTGATTCAAACTTGTAATTACTTGAAGTTAAGCAAGAGAAATTATCTCATTTAATTTGTATAGGCACTATTCCTTCAGGTGAAATAATGTAAGAGTTCATCTATGGAGTGTTGGAGAAGGAAGTATTCTATCCATGGACAATAGCTTAAGCTGACTTTTCTTCCTTCCTTCCTTCCTTCCTTCCTTCCTTCCTTCCTTCCTTCCTTCATTCCTTCATTCCTTCATTCCTTCATTCCTTCATTCCTTCATTCCTTCATTCCTTCATTCCTTCATTCCTTCATTCCTTCTTTCTTTTCTTCTCTTTTCTTTTCTTTTTTTTGAAAACTAGTCATTCTTTACTGTGCATGACTTAGATTCTTGGGACAACAGAGCTACTCATATATGTGAGTATCTTCACGAAACAAAACAAAAAACAAAACAAAACAAAACCAACAACAAAAAAAAAACCCCTGAAAGTAACATGCATCAATGGTGAGTCTACAAAGAGATGTCCTCTTGATATGTCCTTTAAGTATGATCTTTCCCCTGTGCATGGGACTGAGGATGATTACCAAGTAAGGAGTAGTAATATCAGTAGATATAAATAGAGAGTTGCTTACAAGTAAATTATTTTCTTGTACCTTCACAGAGTAGTCCTGAGATAGAAGCCAACCTGATCTCACTCTGACCAAGAATGTTTGCTGTGCTGATTGTGCAAACTTCTCAGATATCAACCCAACCTTGCCTTTATTTCCTTTTTCTATAGAATTGAAAAGATCTTTTCAGACTCTTAAACACAAGTCTTTGTCCATTAACCATTTTTCCAGGTCATCTTGTGTGGCCATGTCAGTTAAAGATACTCTCCTACAAGCTAGAAAGATGGTTTAGCAGGTTGTGCTGCTACATCTGACTACTAGAGTAAACTCCAGTCAAAACATGATACACTTCTACATATAGGCTAGGACTTGCATACATAACTTCAGCCTCACAATGAAAGAAAGAAAGAGAGGAAAAAGGAAAGGTAGAAAGAGAAATGAATAAATTGATGAATAAGCAAAAGAATAAATTAATAAATAGATATAGTTTTAAATTTATTTTTTATTGATTACAAAGTCTTCTCTCATACATCTTCAGGATTGTCTTCTTTCCCTGAACACCTCCCAGCTCCTCCTCCACCTTTTTCCTCTCCATATCCTTTTGAGAAAAGAACTGGCCTTTAAGAGATAATAAACAAACAAGACAAAACAAGATACAGTAAGACAAGTCAAAGCCATCATATCAAGGCTGGGCAAGGCAACAAACACAATGGGAGAAAAAGAGACCCAAGAGCAGACAAAGGAGTCAGAGACACCAACTCCCACTGTTAGCAGTCACACAAAAAATATTAACAATCATAACATATACACAGATGACTTGGTATAGACTCTTGCAAGCCCTGTGCTTGCCTGTTTTAGTCTCTGTGAGCCAATGTGCTTCATTTATTCAGTAGGCCATGTTCTTCTGATATGTTCCAGCTATTCTGACTCCACAATCTTTCCTCTTTGTCTTCTATAGCATTCAGGGAGCTAGAAAGTGATAAAACCACCTGAAAACATCTCTCTGTGTCTCTCTGTATAATGTCTAGCGGAGTTTCTGCATCTGTTCCCATCTGCTGCTAAAGAAGCCTCTCTAATAATGACTGGACCAAGCATCCACCTATCAATAGCATTAGGATTAGAAATTGTTTCTGTTTCTTATCTTTTCTTCTTTTCTTTTTCTGGCAGTCATGTTTGGTTCTACCCTAAGCATCTGGATTATTCAGTCTCTCCGCATCCAGGCAGTATAAGTCATGTTAAAACAACAACAGCAGCAACAGCAAAAGCAACAACAACAACAAAACAAGAAAACCTTATTTTCTTGCCCTTCCTTTGCTGTCTCCTTGGAATAATATACTAGGGTACCAAGTAGTGTAGGATTCCAGAAGCCAGAGGCTTGTTTTCTGATTATTCTGTTCATGGAGGAGAGGTTCTGGACATTATATAAGTAATTTAAAATGAGAGCATTGCCATACCTGGGGTGCCTTTGGACATCTGAGATGAGGATCTTTATTTTCTCCAATTCAAGTAGGTTAGGTAAGAGTGGGCTTTGGCTCTGAAGATTCAATTTTAGTCTCCTACTTCACACAGCCTTCTACATAAGTGTCTTCACTGTGTGTCATCTACATTTAAAGATCACTGAAATAGTTCACAAGATCTATCCTCTATATTGTGTTTGAAGTGATGAAATGATGAAATTATGTTCTTCTGTCAAATTATGTTACGCATAACTATTCTGAAATCTGAATATAAATTTTCTGTAGCCACATTTAGGTCTACTGTAGGAAAAGGAATAAGAATCTCCTTCTGTGTCCAACCAGATTTGTGACAGCAAACAGTTTGAAACTCTCTGGGACCTGGATTTATAAACCATAACACAAAGAAATAGGTCAAGTTGAAATACAAAAAAAAATTACTTTCTTATTATTTTTGAAGTATTGCACCATTTTATAAAGAAACAATGACCTGAAAACTTTAGAGCATACTAATTTATTGAAAATGTGTTCAATGAATTTAAATATATGAGTCTTCCAATATAAAAAAAGTTTACTGAATGGTAAACAACTTTAATTGGAAAAATATGGAGCATATATTTATTTAAAAAGTGTAGAACTACAGGTAGAATTCTCCTCACCTACCTCTCCAACTCAGTGTCTGCATGCATGCCACCATGCTTCCTGTCATGACAATAGTGAACTAAACCTCCAAAATGTAAGCCAGCTCAGATTAAGTTTATTTTTTTTCTAAGAGTTGCCATGGTTATAGTGTCTCTTTACAGAAAAAAAACAAAACAAAACAAAACACTGAGATAAAAAGGAAACAAAAATATAACTTACAATTTAAATTTTGCAAACAAATTTGAATTTATATAGGACAAAAATTTTTCTTAAATGTATTGATTTAGGGGCTTTAGAGATTATAAAATTTTTGAGTAAATTAATAACCAGAAGACTCTATTTATTCCACTAGATCAGTGAAGATTTTGGAAGATATACTGTTCACTCAGGTCTTCATCACCTGGCAGGTAGTAGTGTTTTTATTTAATTTAAAAACATCAACAAAAAAACAAGTGTTTTGGTATTTTTTAGGTGATACATTATAACCACCTCAGTTAAAATAATTTTATTACGTGAAATGAATATAAATAAATATATAAATAAATATCAAAACTTTGCCTAAATTCTACTTTATAAAGCATAGTCAACATTCTCAAATCGTTATTTTACATAAGTAAACATTGTCATGTCACATGTGTACTCACTTTTAAAATACTGAGATTAAAAAAAATAAAAAATAGAAATGTTTATCTACAAACCCAAAGCCAAATTTGTAAAGAAATTCAGTAATGGAAATATAAACATGGGTGTCACCAAACTCTAACATTGTTACTAACGCTACGCTGTGCTTGCAAACAGGAGCCTTGCATAGCTTTTCTTTGAGAATCTCTACCAGCAGATGATTGAGACAGATGCAGATACTTACAGCCAACTTTTGGACTGAAGTTGGGGACTGTATGGAATTGTTCAGGGAAGGATTGAAGGAACTGAAAGGAATGGCAACCCCAAAAGGAAGACCAACATTGTTAACTACCTTGAATCCTGGGAGCTCCCAGAGACTGTGCCACCAACAAAAGAGCATACAAGGACTAGTCCATGGCTCCCATCACATATGTAGCAGGTGTCTGCCCTCAGAAGGGGGGGAAAGCATGTGCTTAATCTTGTAGAGACTTGATGCCCCAGGGAAGAGGGGGGGATAGAACCTTCTGGGACATGAAGGAAATGGACAGAAGAACTGTGAATAGGGAATAAAACACCATTGGTATGTAAATACATAAACTAATTAATTTTAAAATGTTACTAAAAACTCTGGGCTGAAAAAAGAAAAATCATTTTTTTTATTATATCAGTTTGTATTTGAAGAACAGCAGATAAATGTTATCTTTTATGAGAAAAAACAAAATCTCAATTTTGGTTTTAAATTTTAGCCTATTTCCATTTTTGTTGGTGATATACCTGAATAAAATTTCAGTTTACACCAAAGCAATATTTTTAAAGTATTTAAAGAGTTAATGCAACAAACTATATTTTCATTCAATTCATTGTTATTCAAAGGAAAATTACATTATTTAACATTGTTCATAGAAATGATAAAAACTAATAAATCACCGTCAGATCACTAAAGAAACTTTATTGCTCCAAATATCTTTCCTTAAAAGATTTACTATGGCTTGATAACTTATATGTAATAATCTATTACTTTCTGAAATTTAAAGCAACTAACAAACATAAAAATACTTATTTATAAATATTGTATCACATTGTTTTATAAGTGAGACTGTGACATCCTTATAAAGTCCCCTTTGAATTAATTGGCATTTGAATTAGCTTGTCTAATTAGCACTTCCTGTCAGGAAAATACTTCATCTTTACTCCCAATAATTTTCAACTTTTATGATAAGTACAGGGTGAAAAGCACCTCATATTCTTACCTAAGGGAGATGACTGTGACTTTCTGAGATATCACCAGTGAAAATGTGTCCTGCACATTCACATTTTCCTTTATAGAGATAGGTGTCAGATGTATGGGTGATTAATATGCACAGTAAGCAAATATGCTATAAAGAATTCCATATATCCTACAATATGTTTTATTTTTTAAATATTATATAAACATTTATTTTTTTCTTTTTTTATTTAATTTTTTTCTTTTTTGAACATGAAATGCTTTTTTATAGCATGTTTTACAAGGGGAGGGGGTAAGAGGGGCCAGGTGGTGGAAAAGTACAGAATCTTCTTGGCCTGTGCCTTGAAACATGTCATGGTCTATACGGTACACTGCCTTGAATTATGATCTACCTGCTATTCTTCAGAAGATGAAGTACACTGCTTAAGTTATGGTTTCCCTGCTATTCTTCAGAAGATATGGTACACTGCTTTGAGTCTATCTGCAGTTGCCAAGCAGGATCTTGCAGTTGTCAAGCTTCAGGGGACATTGTGCAGGTGGGGAAAGGTAGGGGGTGAGGGTAAGGGCGAGGTTCCTGGCTTCTGGCATGTCCCCCTTCTCTGTTTAGTTAGAGAAGGTGTCTTATGATCAATCCCAACTATGTGAGTTTTGAATTTGGAAGTCTAATTATGGGGGGTCTTAGACAAGTTCACAACCCCAAAACACTGATGTGAGACGAGTCACATCGATGGTCGGAGGCTTTAGGCTGTCGACGATGGACAACGTCAAGGGACCCTGAGGCGGGTGAAAGGAGGGTGAGAGCCCTGTCTTAGACCATGTAGGCTGCACCCACTCCCAGCACCATGCACTACTTTTCGGGTGCATTGGGTGGGCCCCTGGGAAGTGGACCTACAATAATCCCGTCATTGGGCTAACTCACAGCCATCCTAGTCCCTTGTAAATGTTCAAGTTACCAACCATTTGTCAGTTTGGGGTGTAATATTGTCATAAAGGAAGGCTCCTCAATTGTAGCAGCCATATCAAGGGTGGCCTTGGTTTAGAAAAAAGCCAATTTTTGTTATATAAACATTTAAAGATGACACAGGCACCTGACAATTCTTAAAAAAAAGTCATTTTTTTAATTATTTAAGATAACACTAAAACACATTTTTAAAAATCAGCTTAGTTTTAAGTATGTGTGTGTGTGTAATTATTTTGCGGGCTGAAGAGGATTTAGTTGTACATGAAAATGAGGGTCTATCAGTGATTAATATAATCCAATTTAATTCAGAGATTCAAGTAAGGATTTTATTAGCTTGCATCCATTGAATTTTTTTTTCAATCCGTTGTTTCCTGTCTGACAGTAAAGAAAACTGTTCTAGTAAGGCTTATTTTTTTTATTTTCATTAGTATTCATAAGTTCTTTTAAATTTATAATATTAAATCAGAAAACAATCAGGGGCAAGGTGAAGCAATCGTGTTTATCCAAGTAAATCGGCAGCATTACCTAAGATTTGCAAGGGGAATTGGAAGTACTGAAAATTAGGTGCTCTCTGTGTTTCCTTTCTTTTTTTTATTGGATAATTTCTTTATTTACATTTAAAATATTATCCCCTTTCTAGATCTTCCCTCCCGAAACCCCTATTCTATCCTCTCTCCCCCTGCCTCTATGAGGGTACTCCCCCACCCACCCACCACTCCTGCCTTCCTACCCTGGCATTCCCATACACTGGGGAATCAAAGCCCTTCAGGCCCAAGGACCACTCCTACCACTGATGTCCAACAAGGACATCCCCTGTCACATATGCGCCTGGAGCCATGGGTCCCTCCATGTGTACTCTTCGGTTGGTGGTACAGTCCCCGGGAGCTCTGGGGCTTCTGGCCAGTTGACACTGTTGCTCCCCTCGTGGGGCTGCAAACCCTATCAGATGATTTTAATTCACCATAAGTATATGTATATGTAGCAAGGACTTGTGCATGCTATGGTACTAGTATGGAGAGAAATACTGTGTGGAATCAGTCATCTCCTGGTAGGCATCAAAATCAGTCTATTCTGCTTGCACTATTATGCATCCAGAAACTTGACACAGGGAGCTCCTTCAACACTTATTTATCTAGAAGTTATTACTAGAAGAAACAATCAAGTCACTTCCCCACTAAATAATACCAAAAAGGCCAATAGTTTTATCATTTTAAAGGCTTTAAAGGCTTTAGCGTGTGTGTGTGTGTGTCCAATTGCAACTGGAGTGACAGGTCTGTGTATTTGCAAAGTTCTGTCTTCTACAGATCTTGAAGACAGGAACAGTGCTTCTTCATTTTCAAAGGGTAGTTGATGAGTTTGAATTCAAAGTCTTCAGTCTTCCACCTCTGAGAGTGAACTCTGGGCAAGCTAAGTCTGAATGCAGGGAAAAGGCAAGTTAAAACCTCTGTGGATGTGTCCATTCTTTCTGACTCCAGCAGCAGGCCATTGCATTGAGCATAAGGTGACAGTTTTTGTACGGATGCCTGATCATCTGGAAGTTTATTTTGTTTCATTCCCCTTTGTGTGATGGCAGCAACAGGGAGCTAGGGATGCGCTGTCCAGTCCATCAAGAAACAAGATTTCAAAGTCATTCTTCCACCTACCCATTGCACTCAGTGCTTGCAATCCAGACCATCCAGAGCTCTAAATTTGGAAATATGCATTCTACTGAATTTCCAGTGTATGTTTGGGGATTCATGCCTTCAAAAATTATTTTATAATATAATTTTATCTTGGATGAAAATGTACTTATGTAAATGGTAAAGCAAATATAAGTTTAGTAGCTGTTAATCTAGTAATGGGGAGATTGTTTTTGTTTTGTTTGTTTGTTTTGAAGTTAGGTTCAGCTCTTCCTCCCAGTCCCACACTTCCAGAAATAGGACTCAGACTCAATATATATTTACAAATACCTTGGCCATATAACTAGGCACTGTTATTATTAGAATTATAACTTAAGATAACCCTTTTATTTTAACCTACATTCTGCCATATGGCTGTTTACTTGTGCCGAAGTATATACTGTAAGGTTGACTCCTCACAGCTTCCTGGGCAGATCTGCCTGGCTCTATCCCAGAATTCTTTCTGCTTTCTAGGTGTCCCACATTCTATTTCCTGCCTAAGCCATAGATTATAGACTTCATAATTGACAGGTGATACATCCATATACTACACAAAATCAGCTCTCTACTGGTTTTTAAGTTACTTCTGATTATGAAGAAAGCTTCATTCTTTTAGATCTAGCCCAAATCCTTCATGGAATACTATTATTATTATTATTATTATTATTATTATTATTATTATTTACAAATGTTTTCATTACCTTTAGTAGTTTCTCTGGTCATAATAGGATAACACAGGTATCTTAAAGTGTCGAGGAATGCCATGTTCCAGTACCATCAGCATTTGACATCTAAGATTAAATATACTGTTGCTTCCCATCTTCAAATCTGTCACTTTTGAACTCTTGGGATGATTAGGAATTTCTCTTCTGTGGCAGTTGTTTGAAAAGAGCAGCTAAACAAAGAATGTGGTATATAGTACAGTAAAAAAATGACAGTGAGAACTCAAATTCATTGAATGGGTAGATGTATTCATTTTGGAAAATGGCTTTCCCTATCAATTTTAAACATACATTTGGAATACAAGAAAGAATGTACATTCCCTTGAAAATTAGATTTTCTTGTTTCTGTACATCACACTGGTGTGAAAATGATTGTGTTTCCTTAAAATCCAGAATGTACTCTTGTCGAGAGGAGAATAGAATCCAGTGTGGGATGTGTCTCAGTTAGGGAAAGTAAGCTTACATATTTAAAGACAGAAGAAGAGAATGTTTCCGATAAAATATTTTGTACATTTATAAATGAATTCCTGGAACACAGAATTTTGGGAGAAGAAACAACGTAAAGATGAATAATCTACATTCGAAATAGCTTTGTTCTGAGAAATTTTGGGTACCAGAATATTCTATAAAACATTCATTGAAATGCTCTTTAGCTTAAGAGAATCATAGTAAATGTCATTTATATTTCATTGCATTTCCTGTACTAGCTTCACGAAAGTATCAGGAAACTTAATAAAATAATTATTAATGAGTCTATCCAAATATACCCAAATATACTACAGAGTGAAGTGAAAATAATGAATTTCCTGTAACTTGAATATAAAACTCTCTGTGTGTGTGTGTGTGTGTATGTGTGTGTGTGCTTGTGTGTGTGTGTGTTTGCGTGCACTCAAAATATCAATAAGAACAAAGAAACATTTAAAATTTACCAAGAAGTTTAGTTTAGTAGGTTTAAAGGATCCAGATCATCATATAATGATGAATTGCTTCCAAGATAGCATCAAACACAAGTATACTTGGCTCTTCAGAATATACTATTTGTATTAGCCATGAAAATAAGGTGTTTAAGAAAATTTGATGACGTATGAATGAATTTCTGGTTAGGAATTCTGAGACTAAGACAATGGTAAACAAAGTAAACCTAAATAACTTTTCTCTTCATATAGTAAAATACGATAAGCTAAAAGAAAGACTAGCCAATGGGAATAGGGCAAAATAAACAGAAGAAAAAGAGCAAACGAGAAGGCACAGGAAACAGAGAGCTCACAGTCATACTCTCAGAATTCCAATAAAAATATTAACTGGATGCTATAGTGTGTATTCGAAAGACACTCTGTTTGATCTTCCACAGGGTTCCCTGAACTCTTGAGAGAAGGATAGGGTGGAGATCTCTCTCTCTCTCTCTCTCTCTCTCTCTCTCTCTCTCTCTCTCTCTTTCTCTTCCTCCCTCCCTCCTTCCTTCCCTCCCTCCCTCCCTCCTTTCCCTCTTTCCCTCTCCTCCTCTCTCCATAATGTTTGGTAGATCTACACATTTGTTCTTATCTGCTGCAGGAAGAGGCTTCTCTGATGACAGCTGAAAAGGGCCCTTGATCTCTGAGTACAGCAGAATATCATTAGGAGTCATTTTATCACCATACTCTCCTATCTTTTTTTAAATTTTCTTTGAGTTCTGTTGTTGTTGTTTGTTTTGTTTCTCCTTTTGTTTATTTTTATTGTTTGCTTAATTTATATTTATTTATTTATTTATTTACATACCAAATACTGTCCCTCTTCTGGTCCCTCCTCACAGAGACACTCTCCCATACCCTCTCCCCTTTTCTTCTGAGTGGCTGCCCTTAAGTCTCTGCCTGATTAGGCTAATTCTCTTCCAGTGAGAGAAAAAGTAGCCCTGTTGGAGAACAGATACCACAGTCAGCCTACAGATTTAAGGAGAGCTTTTATCTAGTTGTTGAAAGGGCCCACTTGCAGACTGAGCTGTAACTGCTACATATGCCTCAGGGGTCTAACCTCTTGAGTTTTTTATATATTTTGCATATTAACTCTCTTTTGTATATAGTATTCGTGAAGATCCCAATCTGTAGGCTGGCATTTTGTCCTATTGACAGTATATTTTGCCTTGCAGAAGCATTGTAGTTTCATGAGGTACCATTTATCAATTGTTACTTTAGAGCCTGAGTCTGAGTTCTGTTCTGGAAATTGTCTTCCATACTAATGTGTTGAAGGCTATTTTGTACTTTCTCCTCTATGTGATTTAATGTATCCTGATTTATACTGAAGTCCTTGATCCACTTGGACTTGAGTTTTGTGCAGGGTGATAAACATGGACCTATTTGCATTCTTGTATATGTAGACATTCTGTTAGTTCAACACTATTTGATGAAGATGCTTTCTTTGTTCCATTGTACAATTTTGGGTTCTTTGCCAAAAATCAAGTGTACAGAGGCATATGAGATTATTTCTGGGCCTTCAATTCTATTCCATTGGTCAACCTATCTGTCTCTGTACCAATACTATGCAGTTTTTATCACTATTGCTCTGTAGTACAGCTTGAGGTCAGGGATAATGATTCCCCCAGAAGTTCTTTAATTTTTCCAGATGGTTTTGACTCTCCTGGGGTTTATGTTTTTTCATATGAAGTTGAGGATTATTCTTTCAAGGTCTGTAAAAACTTATGTTGGAATTTTGATGGAGATTGCATTGAATCTGTAAATTGCTTTTTTGTAGGGTGGCCACTTTCATTATGGTAATTTTATCTATCCATGTGCATGGGAGATTTTTCCATCTTCTCATAGCTTTTTCAATTTATTTCTTTGGGGACTTGAAGTTATTATCATACAGATCTTTCACTTACTTGGTTAAAGTTACACCAAGATATTTTATATTATTTGTGGCTCTTGTGAAGTGTATTTTTTCACTAATTTCTTTTTTCAGCCCATTTATCATTTGTACAAAGAAGGCTACTGATTCCTTTGTACTAATTTTATATCCAGTCATTTTTGCTGAAGTTGTTTATCAGCTATAGTAATTCTCTGGTAGAAATTTGAGGACCACTTATGTATCATTCATGAATAACAATATCTTGACTTTTTCCTTTCCAAAATTTGATCTCCTTTTGTTGTCTTATTCCTCTAGCTAGAACCTCAATTACTCTATTGAATCCCTATCTAGGGAGAGAGTGGGCAGCCTTGTCTTGTCCCTAATTTTAGTGGGATTGCTTCAAGTTTCTCTTTATTTAATTTGATGTTATCTATTAGCTTGCTGTAAGTTGTTTTGATTTATGCTAAGTATGTACCTTGAATCCCTGATCTCTTCAAGACTTTCAACATGAATGGTCGCTAAATATTTTGAAGGCTTTTTCAGCATCTAGTGAGATAATCATGTGGCTTTTTTTCTTTGAGTTTGTTTATGTAGTTGATTACATTGATGGGTTTTTATATATTGAATCAACTCTCGATCCCTGGGATGAAGCCTTGCTTGGTTTTGGTGGATAATATTTTTAATGTTTTCTTAGATTCAGTTTGCAATAATTGAATTGAATATTTTTGATTTGAAGTTTATAAGCGAAATGGGTCTAAAGTTCTCTTTTTTGAGCCTTTGTGTGGTTTAGGTATCTGGATAATTGCAGTATCATAAAATGAATCACATAGTGCTTCTTCTGCATCTATGTTGTGGAATAATTTGAGGATTATTGTTATTATATCTTTTTGAAAATCTTGTAGAATTCTATTCTGCACTAAAATCATCTGTCCCTGAGCTTTTTTGCTGGGGGGTGGGGGATTTAATGACTTCTTCTCTTTCCTTAGGGGTTATTGGCTAGTTCAGATAGTTTACCTGATTGTGATTTAACTTTGGTACACTGTATCTGTCTAGAAAATTATTCATTCTTGCTAGATTTTCAAGTTTTTTAGAGTATAAACTTTTGAAGTAAAACCTAAATGTTTTTGTTTGTTTTAAATTTCCTCAGTTTCTGTGGTTATATCTCCCTTTTCCTTTCTGATTTTGCTAATTTGGATACTGTCTGTTTGCCTTTTACTTACGTTGGGCAAGAGTTTGTCTGTTTTGTTGATTTTCTAAAAGAAGCACCTCTTGGTTTTGTTGAGTCTTTGTATTGTTTGTTGTTTTTACCAGTTTATGGATTTCAGCTGTGAGCTTGACGATTTCCTGCCATTTACTCCTCCTGGATGGAGCCAGTGCTTTGAACTTTCCTCTTAAAACTCATTCCTTCCATTGTGTTTCAAAAGTTTAGATACTCTCTTCCTTCATTTTCATTGTATTCTAGAAAGGCTTTAGTTTCTTTCTTTACTTTTTCCTTGACCAAGTTATCATCACTGAGTAGAGAATCATTCAATTTCCATGAGTATATGGGGTTTCAGTTGAAATCCCCTTACTTAGTCAAAGTTCAGCCTTAGTCCATGGTACTAGACTTTCATAATCTTAGAGAATGCATAGGGAACTTTCAATTTTCTTGTCTCTGTTTAGGCTTGCTTTATGCCCTATTAAATTATCAATTTTGGAGAATGTTCCATGAGGTGCTAAGAAGTATCAAACCTTTAATGTTTTTAGGAAAACAAGTAAGTAAAGAGGAATTTATACAACTATAGAGTCATTTTGTTTGTTCTTCATCCCAAGGTGACAGACTTAATTTTTATTAATTTCAAGAGAAAAACAACTAATCAAATAGAAAGGAATTCCTACTACCTTCTTTTTTAAAAAGTTACCATAACAATATTGTTTTAAACCCGACGTTTAAAGATCCATTAGTTCACGAGGATATTTTTACTCACAGGCAACCCAGTAACATACATGGTTGCCTATGAGTGACACACATCATTGATAAGTGGATATTAGCCCAAAAGCTTGGAATACCCACGGTACAAGTCACAGACCACATGAAGCTCAAGAGGAAGGAAGATCAAAGTGTGGATGCTTCCATCCTTCTTAGAAGGGGGAACAAAATAGTCAAGGGAAAAATAGGAAGACAAAGTGTGGAGCAAGGCCACCTAGTGACTGCCCTACCTGGGGATCCACCCCATATACAGACACCAAACCCAGACACTAGAAGTACTAGCTGACAGGAGACTGATATGGCAGTCTTAACTGAGCTGCTTTCCTAGAGCCTGACAAATACAGAGGTGGATATTTGTAGCCAACGATTGAACTGAGCGCAGAGTCCCAGATGGAGGAGTTGGAGAAGGGACTAAAGGAGCTGAGGGGCTTTTGCAGCCAAGTGGAGAGAGCAACAGTTTCAACTGGCTAGAAGCCCAGATTTCCCAGGGACTGGATCACCAACCAATAAATGAACATGGAGGGAACTAAGGCTCCAGCTGCATATGTGGCAGAGAATGGCCTTGTCGGATATATGTGTGAGAAGAGGCCTTGGTCCTATGGGGGATTCAATGACCCATTGTATGAGAATGTGAGGGCAGAAAGGTGGGAGTGGGAAGGTGGGTGGGGGAGCACCCTCATAGAGACAGGGAGAGGGGGGATAGTATGGGGATTTCCCGCTGGGAGATCTACAAAGAGGATAATATTTGAAATGTAAATAAAGAAAATATCCAATAAAAGGGAAAAAAGAAACATAAAACTAACACATATCAGTTCTTTAAGCGTATGAAATATATTTGCTCCTGTAAAATATAATTTACTGACGATCCGAGAGACTTTGAAATTTTGTTACTTTACATGTATCAGTACTGCATATTATCCATTTACAATATGCACAATCCAAACCTAAAAATTATTTCTGAACTATTACATTAGATATGTTTGAAAACCTTTTATCACACCTACTTGAAACCATAGAAAATAAAAGTGTATATAAGAGTATTTTACTGTGCTGTACAATGGAAAAGCTTATAGTTTGTAATATTAAATACTCCAGAAAAACTATTAAAATCAAATAATGTGAACTAGAATAGAGAAACTTGTTTTTAAAATAATCTCACCAATCTACACTTACAGCATACTAAGTTAAGATACTACAAAATAAACTGTACTATCACAATTAAGAGAAATAATTGCTAAGGTTTTAATTATTAGTTTAATCATACGTTTTAATTTAGTTGAGAAAGATGCTGAAAGCAATTTTCATTTCATGTGTAAGCTTAATGCTTTACTTTGTTAATTGCTATACAGATTTGCTGACCTGATTTAGATAACTAACTCAAAGTACGTAAAAATACTTTTCTCACAAAGAGTAATTAATGAAAATACAATTCAGCTCATTTTTCAGTCTAAGATATTCTCATTTTACTTGTTATATTTTTAATCAATTAGTGACAAGAGACACTGTTTCCTATTTCTATATACAAATAACACCACACACATACACAGACACATACATATACATTTGTATATAATTAAATGTGTGTAGATATGTATATATGTGTGCATACATATATTATACATAATATATGTGTATTTATGATAATATATGTATATTTATAAAGACTTTGAGATTTTTACATAATTTATAATGCATAAAATGAGCCAGAAAGAGTACTTAAATTATCATGACATTTGTATCTCTTTCGACTCAAGTGTCAGTGATCTCATTGGAAAACATATTAAATGTCACCAGAAGAAAATGTTTGAAGTTAAGCTTCTCAGAAAGTGCCTGCTACATACCTCTAATCCTTGTTGAACATGACACCAGACTAACTTAATATACAACTTGTCACTCTTCCTTTAAAAGTTTACTTATCCAACTTTGTGAATGATCATTTGCATATCGACACTAATTCTTTAGTTATATACTATATTATTTGAAAGCATATAAATACACATTAAAATATAAATCATAATATAATGAAATGTCTCTCCTCATAAACTAACCATATATATATATATGTATCAGTATATAATTTCACCTATCATATATTCCCTCTGGATGGAGACATGTATGGGCATAAATAAATCTTTGTCTTCACACAAAGAAGCTACACATAACATAAATATAAATAGTTATCCTCAATCTACAGAGGTGTCAAAAATAATTTTCTGTTCAGTTAGATTTTCTTCTACATAATCAGTACTGAGTTTAAATTGAAGCATCTATGTCAGAATATTAATTTAAAATAATATAAAAATCACAAGGTTCTGGTGAAACTTAAGTATACCTATCTATGAAATTATATCTTAAGTTAATATATGTTAGGTAATAAGGTCATGCTATCTATCTATCTATCTATCTATCTATCATCTATCTATAATAAAATATATTATATATAATATAAGTATTGCATAGATAATATATAAAATATCATGACATATATAATCTAACTCGAGAAGAATACCTCCTATGAGGAGATAGTGATCATACTGGATTTATTTGTATACTTTTTATTAGCTATGAAATTTTTTTAATCTCATGACTTTTGTTACTTTTTAATCATAGATACTTTGGCATCTTAGCTTCTATGATTACAGATACTAATAAATATTAAAATAGAATTCATTGAGATTCTATTTAAGGTCTTTAGTAGGCTCTATAACCATATGCAATTGGAGGTGAAGGTAAGATAAGCATGAGATTTATTACATAGCGAGTTTGAGTTGTCTGAGCTACTTGAGGCTTTCTAAAAAAAACTACAACCACAAAAAAAAAAATCGTGTAACATTACATACATTAGAGCGCTTATACATGTGTAAGTAATGAATGACTATAATTCTTATTAAATAGTCTGAAATAAGTCTATATTCATGTGCCTATATTATGTATATAACATATGTGTATAAGCAATATATGTATGATTACATATGTATGTATAAATACATATAGTCTCTACACATAAACAAAAACTTTCACATATACACAATAATTTGTGCAAAATAAATATGTATGCATATGATGATCAGATATGCATACTTAGGATGAAAGCTTTGTCTAGTTCACTGACCTGAAAATCTTCCACAAGCTAATTTGAAACTAAAGGATTTGTATGATTTTTTTTCCAGATAGCATGCTGACACACAGACACTGTCTTTTCCCCTATATCTCACCTACAAGCATGAGTAGTTATGTGGTGTTGGATAATGAGTGCCTCAGATACTATGATGACTTTGGGGGTCATACAATGTAGCACTGAGTGAAGTTCTCCAGATGCAAATCCCAAGTGAAAAACCAGTCTTTTAAACACCATTTCTAATTCTAGTTTGCACAAGATGTTCTTGATAGAGTTAATAAAATTTAGTGTGTTGTTCAGAATCCATCACTACATACCAATCTCCTGGCGTATTTCCACAATCCATGAGAAAAGTAGAAGCCTCATTGTATTATTATAGCTGTATCCATCAATGCAATGTTATCATGGAGTTTATTTCACCATAAATTAACTTCACTCTTAAAATTGACTTCCTATCCAGAGCTATTATTATTCCACAGGTGACATAGTAAGACTTCAGATTGTCTAACACTACTAGCTTTGCTCTTATATATGTCTGCCAATACCATAAGAAGAACATATCTGTGTAGATCTCTCTTCTCTGATGAGCTAGTGATATCTGGAGCAGAACAAACCCAGACAGTTAGCACATCAAGAAGGCAGCATACAGAAACGAAATTTCCCTCAACAAATGTGCAAGTGTGATAATGGATGTTTATTGTTGGTGAGAAAAATATAAATATGTAGGTGTATATGACTATAATATCCAGCCACTTGCAGCCTCAAATCAGGTTGAAGGCAATACTATTGCCTGTGATATTTCAATTTGATTTTTACTATGCTCCATTGAAGATGTGAGATATTTTAAAAAGGTGTGTACAGTTACAGATTTCCTAGAAAAAAAAATAACATGTGAGAAACAACTTAAACATATGGTAGCATGAAATAATAAGTCTACAGTACACTTAGATTATCTGAATTTAAAGTACACTTACCTTTACTGTAAAACATGAGTTAACTTTCAAAATAAATCTATATTAGTAAATATATCAAATTTCACATTAAAGCAACTGGTGGTACAAATTCATGAGTTATTTGCTTATAATGGACAGTGTATTCGTATCTTTTTGTTTCCAATGGAGGACATAAAATACCAGTTTAATGGAATGTATTAATGGTTTCTCATTGGTTAACCACCCAACAATTATAGCAAGCATTTGTAGTCTACCTAAAGAGTGCAGGAATAGACTTTACTTGGCCAACAAAGCAGCTTTAAGTTGTCACAAAGACAAGATTTCAAACTTCTACCATTAGTTCTGACTTTGTTGAAAACATATTGGAGGAATAAATACTTATTTATAAATAAAAAGTTTCCAGATAATTTAGCAAGCCTATTTTCTGGCTAGAACATTTAACTACTACAATTAAATTAAATATGATTTTTTATAAAAATAATTATTTTTGTTGAGCATAACTCCATCAAAACTATTTTTTTCATTCTCACAATTTAAATCAAATTGTTGAGCTTTATCCCCTAGCTGCAATAATTGCCTTTTTTCTAATTAGCCAGTTGTGAACCTATTTTTAAACTTTATATGCAATATTGTTTCATACAGGTAAAGCATCATATCTTTTTTCATATAAATGTCAAAAAAAACTTGAGAATAAAATTGTGTATAATGACATTTGACCTATGCATTCTATTTAAATTGTTTAATTAGAAAAATGAATTCATAGAAAAAGTTTAGTTATTTTTCACATATAATAATTGATAAGGTTTTTATGAAAGAAAATCCTCATAAGACAAAGAGAAAAATCTGTTGATTTTATTTCAGACGGTGATAATGGAATCATTATGTGAAAAACATTTGAAGTTACAGCTCAGTTATTTTATATCTGTTTGTTTTATTCCACTCATGTAAATTACATAAATACTTATTAATGTATATTTATATATCATGTATACTATTAGAAGATATAAAATATGTTCTACTGTGGTAAATATTATTTTGTATTATTTTTACCCCACTTTGATCATTTAGTTCCCAAATAAAGGACACAAAAGATTTCTTATTTATAATAAGCCTTAAAGCACTTAGAGCCGGGCAGAAATCAACCCTCTGTGCTATTTTGTCTACTTGCCTGTCAAAATTCCATTATATGACTTGCCAAATTACTCCTGGGCTTGCCCTCTTAGGCCAGCCATAGTGGCCAGCTATTACAATCCAGCTACTGCAAGGCTACTTCTTCCTCCTTTTTCCATCCTCTCTCTTGTTTTTCTGGCCTGAAACCCCAAGTCCAGGACCTGAAGCCCCATCTATATCTCTTCTGCATAGCTACTGGCTGTAGACATCTTTATTAACCAATCAGAGGTTACTTGGGGGACACTGTTTATAGGACAAAAACTGGCATACATGAGGATTCTCTTGTCCTGGAGCAGCCAAATCTTGGGGTACAAAGTTTACAAATTCAATATAAGTAGCACCAGAACAACCCCCTACAATGAACAATTTAATATAGAAATTTAAATTCTTTACTCACAACCAACCATTAAATTTCAGATAAATTTTCTTACTGCAAATGACTCTTTTTTAAATCTATTTATAAAATATACAGGAAAACATTCATGTTCATGCATATATGAACATCAGAAATGACAATCATTTAATGGAGTGCCTTTCAACACTCTAATGAAGCATTTTCTTTCTACACATCAACAAGACAATATCAACTGCTGAGATTTTTAAAAATTCAAAATTAGGTTCCATATTTATTAGAAATTTCATATATACCATCTACATAACATATAATAGCCTACTCAATCACAGAAATATATCAAAATTTTTAAAAGTATAAAAATATACAGTTCAAATAGATATATTCAAAAAAGTAACTGTAGAATATTCAAAAATTGAAAATACGAAGTAGACATGGTAGATAACTTGTAGGAGAGAAATATATATATTCATATACATACATATACATGTACTTATACATATATAGTGAGTATGCTACTGTTAGTGTATGGGTGTTTTGTTTATAAGGATTGTCTCTGTTTATCAGATACATGCAGTGTACATATTTGCCAGACAAGAGCAATAGATTCCCTGAAAATGGCATTTCAGACGATTGTGAGCAGTTATGTAGATGCCGAGAATCAAACCTGAACCCTGTGGAAGATAGCCAATGATCTTAACCACGGAGCCATCTCTCCAGCTTTCTCAGAAGCCAATCATAAATTTGACAAACAGCTATCTTTCTGATTGGCTAGAGTCTGGAGTAGACATCCAATGAGAAGTGAATGTTTATTTCATGATATGTGCCATTTTTGAATGAGAGTTCTGAAGGGTATTCAGGCACAGCTAACAATTATGAAAAGATAATTCTGTGGAAGAACAGTCATACTGAGAAGGTCCAGGACCCCACTTGGAATGTGGGTGGAAGTTGATGTTCAATGAATGAATTAATTAGTAAATAAATATTTGAACAGAAGCCATTTATAACACATAGAAATGCTATTGATAGAAAAACATTGCCCTCAGAGTAAATGTCCTAAATTTCCATAGCTAATAGAAATAATTATTGAATGTTATATCAAATGCTATTCTGTAGATAGATGGATAAATTACAAAAGAAAATCTATGTTACCTTATGGAAGCATTCAGCATGAATGAAAATAAATCACAACTGTGCATTGAATGTTCAGTTAGCTATTAATGAAGAGAGGACACTAACAAATAATTACAGATTTGTGAGAAATATGTAAAGTCAATGTAAATAAACATTCACTGGTCACTAACTATTGGCAAAACTCATTCATCTAAAATTGGCTTCAAAATAATTCACTGGCTAAGAATGTGGCTAGGATCTATAACTGACGTGTGATCAACACTGAGCTGATTAAGGGAATCTTCATTGTTTAATGTATAAACAATGTACAACTGTAAGAAAAAGGAAAAGATGGAAAGGACACTCCTAGCCAGAATTAGTGCAATTTATAATACAGACACTATGACATAACATCAAAATAATATTTTAATCTGTATTAATTAATATTGGTTATACATGAAGTATGTAGTAAATACAGAATTATTTCCAATTGCATCAGATGAAAATCATTTGTTAAAAAATAAAATGTTCAATTAGATTTTTCTCATTGTTCAGTGAAAACTTTACTATATTCCAGTAGCATTTAATATTTGCCTTGATGAAAAAACTGTTTCTAAATAAATTACATTTCAAATGTAAACCTCTCAATTGGAATTCATTCTATTCAGATTGAAAATATGTTGTATTTTATTTGTTGTTATATTCATGAGAATTCTCATTTCCATTTGCAAAGATAAACAAAGCATAACTTCATTCAATTCTGTTTCTTACCCCTTTCAATCAAAAGTAAGCTAAAGTATCTTTATTGTATTTTTCAAAGCTTTTCATAGTTGTCATGAGAAATTTCAACTCTCCTAACAATTTCATTTTAATAGTTTCTTCTAGAAAATACTGTTTAATATTCAATTTCCCATAAAATAAAAACTCTGCTTTAATGTGTTGAAGCTCTCATGAAAATATTATATATGGCCAGAATAATTTTTCTTTACAGAAAGATATTCCCCTCATATACTGTTGTTTAATTAGTCTATCTGTATATATTTTAGTATATCTTTAAAACTGTACAAGCACTCTATGTGTGTCTGTGTGGTACCTTTCAATATAATAGTTGGTTGGATAATTTATACATATATACACATAAACACAGACACATATACAAACATAAACACACACACAACCAATAATACTCATGTACTGATAATAGGACAAAGATACAACTTTTCTGGTTGCATAATTTCATTGTAGAACTCAGCATGGGTTGGAGCAGCAGGGATAATAGAGCCTTCTGGGAAACTTGCTCAAGTTAAACCTCTTGAGTTTTAACCAGATCACAGTTTAAGGGACAAAGGAGAGATATATGACACTTAGAAAATCTAAATTTACACTGTCACTAAAAATAGGTCCTCTCATTCTATAGTGGTTGTTTGATGATGTTTGTAAAGTCATTTTATGTGACTATAGTATTTTGTTTGTTGTTTCATTTCCATGGACTTGAGAGCAATAGACATAATTTATCTCTCTTCTAACAAAGATTTGGAAAGATCTTTAAAACATATACAAATGAGCAAACACATAAATGCATCATTAAGCAAACAAACAACAAAGAGTGACACAGGAGAATAGCTTTTGGATGCAGTTATGGAGATTATTGGCGATAGGAACTGAGACCTTTTATAGCACGTCTGACAAGATATTGGTTATTGGTTATTAATATTTATTATTATATTCAAAAGCATTTTATTTTCAAAATGGTTATATGTAATTCCCATTTTTTGTCAGTTATTTTTTACTAAACACAGTTTGATTGTATTATTTCTCCTTCCTCAACTCCTCCCAGAACCTTTCTGCCTCCCTACTTACCAAATTTCATTTTCTTTTCACTTAATTATTTTTAATTTTTCAAAATATTAGGGGCATTTCATCTTACTATTTTTAATTTACTTTGTAAAATAGTAATTTCTCATGTAGGGTTTCCATGACTTCAATGTTCATTGACATTTTGCTGCCTTTTCTACTTCTTGTCTCTATTCTCCTTTCTTTTCTGCTTTTCTTTCACCTTCTTTGTCATAAAAGATAAAAGCCCTTTGGACTGGCTATCCATTTAACTTTAAACAATATTAGTCCTAAAATAGTATATGCATGGATTCATGGACTATGTCTTAGGGTTCTACTGCTGTGAACAGACACCATGATCAAGGCAACTCTTATAAGGACAATATTTAATTAGGGATAGTTCGCATGTTCAGAGGTTCAGTCCATTATCATCAAGGCAGGATCGTGGCAGCATACAGACAGGAATGGTACAGGTGGAGCTGAGAGTTCTACATCTTTATCTGAAGGCTCCTATGAGGAAACTCACTTCCAGGCAGTTAGGATGAGGATCTTAAATCCCACACCCACAGTGATACACCTACTCCAACAATGCCTCACCTCCTATTCGTGCCCTTCCTAGGCCAAGCATATAGAAACCAACACAAACTATTTTGAATTTTGATAGAGCAAAGTTTGGTATGCGAGTAATCAAAAGCTCGTAAAGATATATATGGATGAGTACACAATGATAAGCAAATGTGTTTCTTTATATACTGTATTAATTTTTAAATAGTCCTGTGATTAAAAAGGCAGTAAACAAACAAGTACATAGAGTGATTCATTCATTTAACTTTCATCAGTTTGAGTCTCTGACCAGACAGTGCTATGACAGACACTAAGACCTGAGAATGCAAGAGCCAGGTAAATGGGAGACACTTAATTCACACAGATACATACACGGGATGTTGGGTACCTCCTTAAAGGAGAACACACTTAAACAATTAAACAGAAGGAATAGGAATTCTCTTTCATTCTAAGTTAAACATCTCATCCATTCATCTCTAATTTCTTTTCCTCAAGAGAACAGAACACAATGAATGAAGTGCTTATCTTAGAAGATTTAACAAATTTTTTCAGGTTAGGATTGCAACAGGAAATGAGGTTCCTGGCCATTTTCCAGAGTCAATGGTTACTGAGAATACTGAGTTCTTTTGTTAAGAATTTTTCTTCTCTTACTAGATATTACCCATGATGCCTCCTGTATTTTAGAGGTTATTTTTAAATCTTGGCAGGTGGTTCTATCATAAGCCTTCCAACTGCGAAGAAGCATATTTCCTCAGGGCCACTGAAGCTCATTTTTCCTCCTCCTCCTCCTCCTCCTCCTCCTCCTCCTCCTCCTCCTCCTCTCCCTCTTCTTCCACCCCTTCTCTTTCCATCTCCTTCTTCTCCTTTTCTTCCTTCTTCTTCATCCTTCTCCTCATTCTTCATTACATTGATTATTCATTCACCTCACATCCCAATATCAGGCCACTCTCCTCCAGACCTCCCTCTTCTTTGAATGGCTCATCTAATAGTTGATACTCCCTGAAAAAAATCTCTTTAGATTTACTAAAGCCAACTAGTCACTCTCCACTCAAAGACATGACAGTTCACTGTATTCCTCCCACTTGACTGTACTCAGAAACCCATCAGTCTATGGAACATTCAATATCATTTGAAAATTCTGCCTAGTGTATGTTCATTGACCATCAATGTTCTGTTTGGTTGTATGTTTGAAAAATAGTAATTTTGATGATACCCATTTTAAAAGGAAGTGCAGATAAAAGAGTAGCACTTAGCAGTATGTGTAGGTATAGTTGAACTTTAGTAGTTGCTTTTCTGATCGCAACAAAGCTATAAAGGAATGGAATGAAGTGCAAGGGAAAGAAAGAAAAGAAGGGAGAAACCAAAACTTTTAGGCTTATTTGTTCAATAAAGCTTTCTTAAAGCCTGCTGTGACTAATGATCTCTTACACCAAACCTGACACTGTTGCGGTTGCCAATAGGCACTTGCTTACAGGAACCTGGTGTGTCTGCTCCTTGGGAGGTGCAGACATCAACTGTCAAATGCAGATGTGGATGCTTGGAGTCAACCATTAGACTGAACTCAGAGACCCTGGTGAGGGAACTGGTGGGAGGATTGGAGGAGCTGAGGGGAATTGCAACCCAATAGGAAGAACACCATCAGCTGGCTGGACAACCTAGTGAGTCCAGGGACTAGGCCATCAACCAAGGAGTGTACAGGGAGGAACATAGGTAACAGAGTATGACATTTTCTGACATCAATGATAGGGGAGGCCCTTGATCCTGTGGAGAATTGATGCCCCAGTGTAGGGGGATGCTAGAGGGGTATGGCAGGAAGGAGTAGGTGGGTAGGGGAGCACCCTTATAGAAGCAGTGGGAGACAGGAAAGCGAGGTTGTGGGATGGGGGCCTTGAGGGGGGGTAACCAGTGTGTGTGGAATATCATTTGAGATGTAAATGAATGGAATGATTAAAAAAGAAGCAACTTAGAACATGATGTTATTTATTAAATTTACCTTTTTGTTCTTTCTACACAGTTAATTTTGCAAAGGTCAAAATAGGCCAGGTGTACTTAGAAATGCCTCTTCTCTTTGCATTTCTGCTACTCTTCCCTAACCATTACCGGACTCATCTACCAGGGGAATGAGTTTTGCATAGGCAATTTTGTATGCTTTGCTCATCTCTTTAGTACATTCCTGTCTTAGATCATCAACTGCCAGACCATGTAATTCACTGTGTGGAGATACATTGTAGTCCAATTCTCTCTGCTTCTGAATTTGATAAATAGATACAGAAACAGTCATCACTGAATAACTAAAAGAACAACTTCCCCATATGGACTTATACAATGGTGAAGCCCACACAGAAAATAGTACATCAATTCTGCAAGTTTACAATTTCAAAAGGTTTGGTTATTTATAACTATTGCTCTTCTAAACTCAGAATCTTGTGTTATAAAGTGTTGCACAATTTTAATGCATTTTAAAATGTGAAATAAATTTACTTGTTACTTGTTTCTCCCGCTACTAATCACTGTGTCCTCTCAATTCTAAACAACATTTCAATTTATACAAGTTTTTAATGCTTTGTATTACTAGTTTAATTATGTATCATCATTTGACTTTCAATGTTTGAGTATTCTGAGCATAATTTCTGTAAACATGATGGCTTTATTGAATCCCATAGTCACTGTAAGGATGCATAAAATGAAGATAATTTTCTTGGAACAGATAAATTTTGCCTTTAGAATTTCCACATTAACTCTCATTATACCAGATTTACAGAGTCACAGACTGTGTTAGTCACCTATCTTCCAATTTCTATTGCTATGATGAAACACGGTGACCAAAAAGCCAGTTGCAGGGGAAAGGGTTTATGGGGCTCACACTTTAACACCACAGTCCGTCATTGAAGGAAGCCAGAGCAGGAAATATAAGAGGAAAAGAACATGGAGGCCATGAAGGGATGCTGCTTACTGGCTTGCTCTCCATGGCCTGCTCACCCTGCTTCTTTATACAGTCCAGGGACATGAGCCAGGAACGGCACCACCCACACGGAGTGGGCTCTCCTCTATTGATCACTAAATAAGAAAATTCCCTACAGTTGGATATCATGGAGGCATTTCCTCCACTGAGGTTCCTTCTTCTCTTGCTTTAGCTTGTGTCAAGTTGACAAAAAGCCAGCCAGTAAAACATCTTTATTTATTTAATCCTCTTCTCTGTCATCATATATAGCAAAAGAAAAACCTAGATATTGTACCTGTGGTTTTGTCTTCAGAGCGAATGCATAGTTAATGTACAGCAGTAGTGATTCATATTCTTTAAATAATTCATTTATTTCTGTAATTATAACACAATTATATTAATTCTTATCTTTTCTTCCCTCAAACCCTCCCATTTAACCCTGGTTTTACTTTTTCAAATTCACAACCTCTTTTGCATCAATTGTTAGCTACATATATATACATATATGTATATATATATATATATATATATACATATATGTATATATATATACATATATATGTGTGTGCTTATGCACAAATATATGATGATGTTTATAATACAATACTTATATATTTATATGCATATAATCTATAATAAATATATAATAAAATGGTAATATAAAATATGTATATAATGCATTATAAATTTTGGCATATACAATATTTATAAACACTTAAATGCTTACATAATGCAATTTTGTAATATATAAAATTTATAAAATACATAAACATATGAATATAAACATATATATGCAAATATATGCCAGCATATAAGTACAGTATTCTCCATCTCTATCATGTTGTTTGTTTTCAGGGTTGATCATTTGGTATTGGATAGTCAATTGATGTTCTCTATTCTGGGGAAGACTCAAAATTGAATTATGGATTCCAAACATAACAGATGCATCTATAATAAAACTCCTGCATTCAAAGCTCAGGTACAATGTAGAAGGAGGGGCAAAGGCTGTGAAAGACAGACTATCATGGAGTTTATTGTGAGACTGTGTCTCTTAGGAATAGCAGAAACTACCCCTGTAAGTCTCACTAACTTGTCTGTCTCAATGTGACCTGTATAGAGACAATAGACATGCTAATGTACTCACTCATGGTTTAAAGATAATTTGACCTATTTTAAATGTTTCCAGTCTTATTGTTGCATAGGTTTAATGTATCAAAATTGCTCAAAGCTTTAAAATATATGTTTATTTTTAACAAGTTTAATTAACTTTAAAGAAAATTTCTATGTTAATATTTAACAAGTATTTATTTTAAATATGTTGTAGATAAAACTGAGATAAATTATAATACTATGATTCAGATTTGCTTTACATAACCGTATATTTCAACTTACTTCATGAAGATAGACAATCTTCTATCCGCAATTAATGAAGGTTAGATATTGATAGTAGAATCTTTATACTTATAAAATTATAAGTTCTCCTAACTATGTAGTCTGTGGTGAATTTCATTAATTTATTTCTCATTACCATACCTGTGTTTGTTAATTCACCCATTCATTACACAAATACAGGTATTTTTCCTCTGTGAAAACTTGGAAATGACAAGCATCTACAGTAAATATGTATGTAAGGGCACTAAAATTTTGGATATATATGTAAATAGCAAAAATTATATGTCAAAATAGTTGGTTATTAGATTTGTAACTATTAAAAACATATTCCCAGTCTCTAAACCTAATTCATCTGTAATTCTCACTGACTTTAGTGTAGCCATAGTGCATTGGTGAGTCCTGAATTAATAACTGTAATGCTTTCAGTAACACTGCTATTAATATTTCATTATTTTCCCCTCCAGCTCACTTCCTTCCAGTTATCTTCCGAACATTTATGGCCTTATCGTATTTGGCTCTCAACCCACAACTTGCACAAACGCTGGCTCTTTGCTTATTGATGTACTGAGAAGTGTCCTTCACTAACTTCTCCTTAAGTTTTTGTTTGTTTGTTTGTTTACTAAACACAATTGTTCTATACTTCATCCTTATCTTCCTGAGCGCAGCAGTTATTTCTCTTTCTATATGAATCAAATCTACATCTATTTCTTTTTTTGTTTTGTTTTGTTTTTTATTTTCAAGTCAGGGTTTCTCTGTGTATCCCTGGCTGTCCTGGAACTCACTCACTCTGTAGACCAGGCTGGCCTCGAACTCAGAAATCTGCCTCCCTGTGCCTCCCAAGTGCTGGGATTAAAGGTGTGCACCACCACCGCCTGGCTCTACATCTACTTCTACTTGTCTTTTTCTGCAGATGCTATAAGATTTTGGTCTCTGCTGCCAAGACATCAGATGGCCACCAACTAAGTTGCCTATGACTGGGTAGCTTGGTGGTAGAGCATTTACCTAGCATACATGTATAAAGAAATAACAGAGACCCACACTATCACATACATAATACACACAGTAACACATATGCAATTTCTGAGGGCAATTAATTCTTTTCTTGTATTTTTCTTTTATATTGATGATTATTTAGCATGTTATACAAAGCATTAACACATGTATAACTTCTTTGAAAAATTAATTATAAACTATATGCATACTATGCAATTTGGAGCTATCTCACTTAATGTTTATATTTATACTACATTGCAATTTTTGGTAAAGATTTTTAAAATGAGTAAAAATTGTAAATGTTTTCAGCTCATATCTCTAGATAATTATAACCCCTAATAAATATAAGATCTTCCAATTAAGCCACAAAGGCTTTCCAGAGTATTTACTATTTTTTTCACATACCCAAAATAGGACACATAATTTACATTCTGAAACTGTTTAATATCAGCATCGTGATGCCAATAGAATTTGCCTTGTCTTGGTTATTTTCTCTGTTACATGTTTTCACAAAAGTAACAAGGAGCATAATCTTTTAATTCACGTACTGACTCTTCATTGTAGCTTCTAAGTAAATAGTCAGCAACCAATCTTCTACTTTATGAGAAATAGTCAATTCTAAAAGCATAATTAGGTATTTTCATAGTTGAGTCTTTCCTTTACTTTCACATTATACTCAATTTTATAAGGGTTTTAAAAAGATATGTATATTTTGAATTGGCAATATAGTAAGACAAGGAGTAGAATCATAGATAATATTTTTTATTTGGAATGTGTTATTTTTCTTATAAGATACATAGAGCTGTTGATGCAATAAGAAGTTAAAAAGCCATTATACATTTAATATATATTAAAATGTGTTCTACTCATCTAAAATATAATGCTTAATTCACAAGTTCTAATTAATGTTATTATTACTTTTTTTTTATTTGAGTCAATAGAACTGTTGAAATGTTATATTAAGGAAATAATGCCTTGATCTAAGTAATTTTCTCAATGGAGATATCAGATACTATTATGTATACATTTTTATTTTTTGTCATGTTTCTTAAAGTGTTTAAGGAACCAGAATTATTGGAATTCCCCTTTTTATTGATTGTTTTATTTTGTTTTGTTTTTACTTTGAGTCAGTGTCTCACTAGTCTTGGATGGACTAGAACTGGCTAAGTAGATCAGGCTATCCTTTAACTCATAAAGGTTTACCTTCTACTGATGTCCAGAGACTAAGAATGTTCACCTACTTACTAGCATAAAGCTAGGATTCCTAACATGGTTAATAAGCATAAACCATAACTTCTTTTATGTGATAGGGAGGTTTAATCTATAGTAGGGTCAATTTTAAGTCTTCTAAGAATTAATAAGATACAACTTTGATATTAAAATTCATTATTGGTTTAATTTTTTCTTTTCAGTACTTGCATGGTTCTAGCAAGATGGCTTAGCAAGTAAAGTAAATTTGGCACTAAATTTGATGACCTGGCTCAACTCCAGGACTATAAGATAAAAGTACTGAATCTTATAAATGCTGCTCTGACCTCCATATGTATAAAAGTAAGTATGTAACACAAAATAAATACAAAATAAACAAATAGTTGTAATGAAAATTAAACAGCAATATTACAGATTATTTTATTGTAGATGTTTCTGAATGTAGAATAGAATGAAGAGATGTTAATTACAAATTTGACAAAGAGCCATGCTGGGCCATTGAAATTTACAATGAATGAAAAGGAAATTTATATTATGGTATAAACTTAGAATTCCTTACACTTTTCACTAACTTCTTCATTTTTCCTTCTTTTTTCAGGGTGGGTAAAGCTATTTGTTATTGGATATTGTATTTATTTACAATACAGATGTCATCCCCTTTCCCCATTTCCTCTCCCTAGAAACCCCTTTCCCATTCCCCCTTCTCCTTTATGCTTTTATACCACCTTGATTACATGCATGTATTAAGGTCAGTTCTAGGTTGAGGGTCTAGCAATACTGTAGATGCAAATAGTCAAGGAGCATGCAATACAATAAACACAAATAGTGAAAGAAAAAGCAAGGCATTAAACCCAATTTCATGAACTTGCCTGTGATCACTGTTTCTAAGGGCTTATCAGGATGATCAAAGTGTCTGAGCCCACTTCCCTGTCCTAGCCCAAGTTCATTTACATATCTGAAGCCTCCTTCCTTGTTCTAGATTAAAAATTAGATTTCTGTCTGAAATTACTTATTCGTTCTAGCCTAATATTTAGGTTCCTGCATGAGATTACTTCTTTATTCTAATGTCAGATTCCTGCCTGAAGCCCACTTCCTAGTCCTTGGTCAATGTCATATTTCTTTCAAATATTCTACGTCCTTGTCCTTGGCCCATGTCAGATTCTTGCCAAACATCCTCAAAGGTTCTCTGCCTCTCCCCCTTTTTTATTTCATTAACAAGACTGAGCCTGACTTAGTTCTTACTGTCAAGAATGTCTTCTTTACCCATCATGGAATACTCATTATCAAAACTTCTGTCTTAGGTTGGTAAGGCTCTGTGCAGAATCTTACCTATCGCTTGCCAGCCTGTTAATTAATAATTCTGTCTAGGGGTCCATTTTCAGGTTCAAGCCATGTAATTGGCTGCCAACAGGTTGATGTTGTTAAAGAAAAGCTTTAATACGATGGGCAGGAATAAAAGTATTCTCAGGACGATGCCATGTTTGAAACTTGAACAAATAGAAATACTGAACTCGGGACATGGGTACTTGTATTAGCAGTATCTACCCCATCAATGCTCAGCCAAGCAGCATTCTTGAAAATCATAAGCTCCCTATGTATCGTTAAAACATCCAAAGAGGTGTTAGAATTATGCCAAATACATGACTCTCTCCCTCTCTCCCTTCCTCCCTCCCTCTTTTATTCTTTTCTTATTTCTCATTTGTTTCATTTTTTAACCTCAAAACCCTCATGCACTGACACACTTAAAACTATGTCATCCTAAAATTAGGTCATCTTTCATAATCCAAAGGTTCTCAACCTGTGGGACAAAACCCTTTGGGGGATCAAATGACCATTTCAGAGAGGGACCTTCAGTAAACACAAATATTTACATTACAATACAAAAAAGTAGCAAAATTAAAGTTATAAAGTAGCAATGAAAATAGTTTTATGTTTGATGATTATCGACAACATGAGGACCTCTGTTCAAGAATTGAAGCTTTAAGCAAGTTAGAACCACTACTCTAGTCCTTCGTGAAAGAGTTCTCTCATCTGGAGAGCATTTGTTGAAACATATGAGCCTATAGGGGTCATCCTCAAACTCATCACCAACTATATATACATGTTTATTTCACACAGATAAAGCAAAAATTAGAAAACAACACAAAACAAAAACTTTGTCTTAGTTTCTAGTTCAAGTAGTATCTTCTAATACATTTTAAAAAGTTATTCTAAACTTTTTTTATGTGTTATTCTAAATTTGTATGTCCAATGTTTTGACACTGATGCAAGTCTTACCTTAATAAAAACTTCTGGGGAAATCACATAATTAAATTCAAGAATAGTGGTGAAACACACACTAAGACAAAAGAAAAAATAATAACCAATAAACAATTCATACTTTTTAAAGTGTATGTAAAGTTATGTAAAGTTTTTAAAGTTTATGTAGTGGACTTAATTCATATTATCTTAATTAATTCAAAAATGGGAAGCATTGATAGCTATCCCCAGCTACAGGTGGCCTGAAATCAGCACCTTGATCACCCTCAAAGTGAACATTTTTCCACCTCCTGCACACACACACACACACACATACAGACACACACACACATAGAGTCACAAACACACACACACACACACATATATAATATAGTGATATAATATACCACTATATTGCTATTATGTAATCAGGTTTATCTCCTTACACTGCATATATGGAATATTACATTAATGTATCCTGAATTAGTACCCACAGGAGACAATTAGATCATTAAGGGAATCATATAAAGACTCTTAAGGGAGCTCTTCTGATTTTCTGTCACTGAAGAAACTAATTAGGCCGTGTTATCTATGAACCAAGAATGAGTTCCTCAACAGATAGTGAGTCTTCAGATTCTTTACTCTTAGACTTTATTTTTTAAATACTTGTTTTATCTTCTAGGTTTTGTTTGTATGTGTGTGTTTTTAAAATGCTAATTTAATGCTATAGAGATGCCATAAATGTCAAGGGAACTTACTGATTTTGCAGAGAATCTCTATTTCAAGGTGATACAACAACCACCTCTGGTCGCTTAGCTGCATAAGAAATACATATGATATCCACTCATACATGCAGGCAAATACACAATAAATATAAAATAAAAAGACAGAAATATTTCAAAATAAAATATTAAAAATATCCATCTAATTCATTGTAATTTTTAACCAAGTGGTTAACTAATGGCTCATATGACATAACCAGTGAAATGGAAGGATTTACAAAGCTAAGTAGAGGATATGGTTGTATTCTTGAGTAAAACTAGTACATCAGAAAGATAAATGACTAGATCAGCAGAGAAAAAAAAAAGAATATATATCTTATATATCTTATATATCTTATATATCTATACATCTTTTTCATTCTGAGAATTTTCTTCTTTCTTAAAATTCTAACTATTTAGAGTTGGCTATTATGTTTATATAAGATACTTAGGTTTATCTCATACCCAAATTCCAGCTTCATTAGTTAAGAAACCTAGATTTAAATGTACATCAAACTCTATATACAGTTTAAGTACAATATTCACCACAGCCCATTAGTGATGTGTTGTTCAAGTTACCACAATAAGTTAAAGGGCAGTTGCATAAGTCCCTTTTCTTATAAAAACAACAAGAAACTTACTTGCATCCATTGAGCCTTTCCAAGATGTCTTCTGACTATCCACAAAACCTGTGTGTTAAAGGAAAAAAACACATAGTTCTGCTAAAATATCTGCAGACATTTCTGTTGGGATCCAATGGTAGTTGACAGAGTTACAGATATTTTCTGTTCTCTAGGACAGCATTTTTTCTTGCTAGTCAGAATAATAACAACACAGCTTTGAGAGTTAATCCCCTTTGTAGTTGATCAGATTCATGGTCATCCAATGTCCACTTGATGATAATATGATCACACTGAAATATATTCAGCTAGATTTGGTTATGTCCATTTAGCTTAAATGCCTCTTGATGAAGAGGAACATGTGAGGTCTGAATGGATGTCAAATTTGGAATAGTTTTAAAATTCTGCTAAGTGTTTTCAACAAGGTGGGGAAGAACCTTGAATACCTGGGCACCGGGAAAAAGTTCCTGAACAGAACACCAAAGCTTATGCTCTAAGATCAAGAATTGATAAATGGATGTCATAAAATTGCCAAGCTTCTGTAAGGCAAAAGATACTGTCAATAGGAAAAATGGCAACCAACAGATTGGGAAAAGATCTTTACCAATCCCACATTCGATAGAGGGCTAATATCCAATATATAGAAAGAACTCAAGAAAATAGACCCCAGACAACCAAATAATTTTATTAAAAATGAGGAACAGAGCTAAACAAAGAATTCTCACCTGAGGAAACTCGAATGACCAAGAAACACCTAAAGAAATGTTCAACATCCTTAGTCATCAAGGAAATGCAAATCAAAACAGCCCTGAGATTCCACCTCACACCAGTCAGAATGGGTAATATCAAAACTCAGGTGATAGCAGATGCTGGTGAGGATGGGGAGAAAGAGGAACACTCCTTCATTGTTGGTGGGATTGCAAGCTAGTACAACTCTCGAAATCAGTCTGACAGTTCCTCAGAAAATTAGACATAGCATTGCCTGAGGACCCAGCTATACCACTCCTGGGAATATACCCAGAAGAGTCTCCAACATATAACAAGGACATATGCTCCACTATGCATATAGCAGACTTAGTTATAGTAGCCAGAAGCTAGAAAGAACCTAGATGTCTTTCAACAGAAGAATGGATACAGAAAATGTGTACATTTACACAACTGATTATTACTCAGCTATTAAAAACAATGAAGTTGAGAAACTCTTATGGAAATAGATAGAACTAGAAAATATCATGCTGAATGAGGTAACTCAATCATAAAAGAACACACATGGTATGTACTCATTGATAATTGGATATTAGCCCAGAAGCTTGAAATAACCAAGATTAAACTCACAGACCACATAAAGCTCATGAAGTAGGAAGATCAATGTATGGTTGCTATACTTCATATTATAAGGAGTAACCAAATACTCATGGGGGCAAATATGGAGACAAAGCATGGGACAGAAACTGAAAGAGCAGCTGTCTGGAGACTATTCCACCTGGGTATCTATCCCATGTGCAGTCACCAAAGGCAGACACTGATGTGGATGCCAGGAAGTGGATGCTGACAGGAGCCTAATATAGCTGTCTCCTTAGAGGTCTGTCAGAGCCTGACGTATACAGAGGTGGATGCACTTAACTAACCATTGAACTGATCAAGGGGTTCCCAATGGAGAAGTAAGCGAGAAGACTGAAAGAACTGAATGAGTTTTTGTCCCCATAGAGAGAGCAACAATACCAACCAACCAGAGCTCCCAGGGCCTAAACTACCAGCCTGGGAGGACATAGGGAGGGACCCATTGTTCCACCTGTAGGGGAGGATGGCGTTGTCAGGAATAGGTGGGAGAGGAATTCCTTGGCCTAGTGAAGGCTGGATGCCCCATTTTGGGGAAATTCGTAGGTGGCAAGGTGGGGGCATATCCTCATAAAAGCAGGAGGAGGGGGGATGGTGGTTTTCTGGGTCGGGAGGAAATGGGGAAAGGGGATCACATCTGAAATATAAATATGATATCCAATAAAAAAAAAGGAAAAGAAAGAACTTATTATTATCTGAAAAGAACAAAGAGAAGACACAGAATTAGAAGAAGGTTTGATTATAGGTTACATTCAAAGGATACGTCATTACTACTCAAGAGAGTCACATAAACAGGTTTAGAAAAGACATCTTTAGACAAGCATTCATGAATAGAAAGATAATTTATTATATTATTAGTAGTGTTAATGGCAATTGTAGTAGTGCTTGCGGTAGTAGTTGTAGTAGTAGTAGCAGCAGTAGTAGTAGTATTTAATTTATACAGAAATATGTGAGTAATTTCAGGAGTGGGTCAAACTTCCTCCAAAATAGGTTTTCTCAGTTTTTCTGTCCTCATGCAGAATTTTCTGATGTGTACTTGTATCAAGCACATGAAAGCTAACAATATGGTGATACAGGGGATAGTTAGTCCTTATCCTGTCATGATGTTAACTCTAATTTGGACTGTCCAGGGACCCTTGAATCTTTAACACTTAAGAAGCTACATGATTCTGTATGGCAATGTATTTCCATAGTCGCACTGGTCTTGGGCAACATGCAGCTTGCCTCTTGTTTTTCCAACATGTACTATGATTCTTGTTTACATTCATTCACTGATTCCCATTCCAGTCTTTTGTTCTTATCTTCTCAAGCCTTGCTAGCATTACCAATTTAACCCTGACATTTATTTTAATTATAGCAAAGTCTTATGAGTTTCCCTAGGAAACATTGAATCACTAAGTTGATTCATTTTCCCTGACTGTTGAAAAAAATCAGTAGTAGATTCCCTTTGTATTTTGAGTGTTTAAAATGAAGTTACTGCATAACTTTCTTTATTCTGCATAACTGTAATAATGGATAAGACAGATTCCTTTGTGAATCTGTGCATTTAAGTTGTTAATACGTCAATCATTTCACCAAAGTTAAAAATTTGACATTGTATTAGTGGCGGTGACATTTTGCCTATTTTTAGACTTGTCCTTGGAATCTTTGTGAAGAACTTTGAAGAGACATGTCAGAGTAAACACAAGTTTTCCAGTATGTCTTTGAACTTGTGAAGACAAAAAAAAAATACAGAAGAACAACAAGATATTTAAAATTCAAAGTGGAAATAATGCTACATTAGACAGAATAATATCATTTAAAATAAATCGATACTCTTAACTAAACAAGAAGTTTATTATAAATGAAAGTTATCTATCATGTTAAGTCATTTAACTTTTTTACTCAAAAAGAGTTTTCCCTTCTTTTTACATATATTTATAATATGAATGATTTACCAGCACATATGTATGTGTATCACATGTATGCCTAGCATGCACAGAGATGGGAAAAGAGCATTAGATATCCTGGAACTGGAGTTCACAGATGATTGTGAAGTACCATGTAGGTGACATAAATCAATGTCATATTCTCTGTTAGAGAAATAACTGCTCTAAACCATTGAGTAATCTATTGAGCCCACTCAGAAAACCATTTCAAGTGCCTGTCTTCTGGAAGGAAATGTACTCACTTGTATTCCTTATTTTCCTTATAGGTTTATCCTCTGCTAAACAAATACTTGTAACTGAGCTAGGTTCCCAGCCCCAAATCAAACTGTTAAAGCATATCTTAAGGAAACATTCTGAGTAGATGATTAGGATTTTAGTAAAGAAACAAATGGAAGAATACTGAAAATATATGCATTGTCAACAAGAAAAGACCCAGAGGTATACAAGGGAATGGTGTGTAGGGTGTAAAAGAGAGTGAATTATAAGCTACACTGGAGGTTGTTTTGAAGCAAATATACCTAGGTAGGTAATGGTTAAGTCATAAAGGGTGATGCATACAGGCATCCAGTAATTCCACATTCAAGTTTATAATATATATGCATTGCAAAATTTTGCCCAGAGCTTTGTTCTAATAATAATGAAACTTTCAAATTAGAACATTTAGAAGTGACAAGGAAGAGACTTAGAAGGATATATGTATACACACACACACACACACACACACACACA
>NW_021604791.1:651548-862432 GCF_004785775.1 Grammomys surdaster | reverse complement strand
CTGTATGTCATATCTTTCTCTTATATGCTTGTATTAATTTACACGGAAATTTCTTTCTTCAAAGATATTTATTAAGTCTTTGGAGAGTTAGTTGACTACTAAAATGTTGCTTGTTGGGTAGGTATAAATAAGAAGTTTTTCCTGAAGGGGGAGCTAAAATTGAACATATTTTTTTTTTAACTTTGAATATGTTTATAGTTGAATGTATACAAAAATCAGAGCATAAGGTCAACTTGAATAGTTGAAATTATGAAAATAGAAATTTAAGAGTAATACCCACATAGTTTCTTATGTGAATCTGTTTTCCACACCATGTAATATATTACTAGACATTTAGTAAATGGATACAACATGGACTTTATCTTACATGCTACATTGTTTGAGCATCCAGTGTAATGTTATAACAATGTTCTCTGCTCAGAGCCAGTACAATTATTAATTTGCATTTTACACTTTGGTGTCTGTTTGTTGTAAAAATTGTGTTGCTTTTAGGAATTTGCCCTTAACATACTTATTTTCCTTTTAAAATGTGTATGGTGGATGCTTGAATATTTTTCATGTATGTTTGTGTTCTTGTGTTTTTTCTGCTCCTGAGGGCCAGAAGAGTTCACTAGATACTCTGGCACTACAGCTATAGATGCTATGTGCTGGGAAATGAACTGGGTCTATTATGAGTGTTTCAAATGCCCTTGACTTCTGAGCCATTCTCAGTATTAGCAACAAAATTTACCTTATGTTACTGTAGTCTTTCTTCGATATATATATCCCCTACTTTAAGGAACTATTGTATTAAGGAGAATCATACTTTAGGTATTCATGTCAATTAATGTTAGCAATGCACTGTAAGGGACATACACATCCATGGCTATCATTCTGCATTACACTGCATGCTGTATCAAAGGCAAGAACGTCTAAAAACATTTTTGAATTTTATCACTCATGTGCATCTCTTAAAAATCTATACATGATTACCATCATTGTTGATCTCTCCACTATATATATATATATATATATATATATATATATATATATATATGTATACCATATGGACTGTTGAACTTGGTGTTATCTCAGTCCGAGTCTCCATTAGCAGAAGACACATGAACACACATACACGGACATGTATGTGTATGTATGTGTGTATTTATAAAATATTTCCATAGATTGATCCACTTATGCAGCAGTATACCTCTGTTTGGCCAAAAAAGTCCTCATACCTACAGATAAGTAGTAGGGAATCTTGGAATGTTAACCATACAGGAACCTCTTCTCAATGCAAGAAGTAAAATACCTGTATTTCATCCAGAAAGCTGAGGGTGAAGGGTGAGGATGGAGGCTCTCCTAGTTAACAGAGCCTGCTTTCATGGGATGTATCACATGGACTGTTTACATTGGTGCTATCTCCATCAGAGACCATTCTATGTCTTTGAGTAATGGAAGCCATCCTCATGATCAAATGTACTTTGTAAAGGAGTTTCTAAGCAGTCACATCTTAAGCTTTATTGTACCTGGAATTGAAATGATTGTTGCTGGAAAAAACTTTTCTAAATTATAGTGTTTAAATATGCCTAAAGATTCTGACATCGAGACTCTCTAGAAGTCTTGATCCAGGTTTATGAGGTCAATCTGAGTTTTCATTCTCAACTCCTAATTGTTTGTTTCCCAGTCTGAAAACTACAGAGATTTCCATACTTTTAGGAATACACACGCATGTGTATATGTGTTTGTGACACATGTAATGTATTAAATCTTCTTTCCCTTTAAATTACTTCTGATGAGGAACTTAAACTGCCAGATATTACATGTCTGATATAGGGGAGGATACAACCGAGAAAGAACTACTGGTGTTAAGGAGTTATTCAGGTCCAGACACCTAAGTCATGCAGTCATGATATTATGAAGCAAGTATTGTCTAGAAAGGGGTTGACCTTTTCCCTCAAATCAGTGACCTTTAGATACTGATTTCAATGGGAAGTCTGTAATATTTGCTACAAATTATACTTTTTAAGAGAAAAATTACTTTCTAAATGTCTAAGTACAGACTAGCATCAGTATTAAAAAAAAACAATTGGGAATTTAACTTCAATATTGTCCTAGTTAGCTTCAACTGTGAACTTGAGAGCCTAGAGTCATCATACAGAGTCTCAACTGAGGTGTTTCCTAGAGTAGTTTTTTCTTGAGTCCATATTCATGATAGAATGTCTTTGCTAACTATTGATGTGCTAGGGCACAGACCATTTGGGACTTGGGCTGTATAAGAAAGCTAACTGAGCAGGATTCTTGAGTCTGCCAGCAAACTGCATTGTTCCATGTTCATTATTTCAGGTCCATACTTTGAGATCCTGCTCTGGCTTCTCTCAATGATAGACTGCAGCATGGAAGTATAAATAAAATAAACCATATTTTCTTTCAAGTAGATTTTTGCCTGAAAGTTTTATTTTAGCAACAGAAAGAAGCAAACAGCAAAACCCAAAACAATATAAAAGAGATTACTCCATTTTTAATCGCCTTTAATTTGTCATCTGTTTAAGAGTGATCAAATATTCAGCTATATTTAACTTGTTTCAATGATTATCTGATAAAAATGTGCTTAATACCAGATTAGTGACACAAAATAAATTAAATGCCCATAAAAGTTGAATGTTTGGTTACTATGTGCTGAAAAGGAAAAAATTCCATTATTCTCATTTCTGATTTTAAAGTTAAAAAATTTAGCAAAAATATAAACTTTCAAAACATAAAAACCCTACAGCCTTATATACTTGAAGTTTTAGAGTGAACAACTCAAATCAAGTCACACAATAGCCAATTACATAAAGAAAAGATGATGCAAATATTAAACAGTTTTTAATACGTGCAGTTGATGCAGGTATTAAATAGTACATGTCAAGTTGCTTAATAGAACAATTAAATTTGTGTCATTGCTGTGCCACTATAACTTTAGAGATGTGTAATTAGATATATTTAAAGTTACTGTCATGGTTTTGATGTAGAATACTCTTCATATACCCATATGTTTTAAGAACTGTCCTCCAAATTGTGATTCCCTTTAGGAAGGTTGAACAACCTTTGGAAGGTGATGCTCAGGCAGAGTTCAATAGCTCATTGTTAGGTATGCTTTGAGTTTTACAACCTAGCCAAACTTCTTTCATAATCTTTCTTCCCAAGGTGGCCAGATGTGAAAAATGCTCTGTTGGTTAATTACAAAGCTATCATTCTACCATACTTCTCATATTATAATGAACTACATTTTCAATTTTTTTAACCCCAAACAAACCTTTCTATCAAAGTCTTTCCTGGGTATTTGGTTGTAGAGGAAATGTAATCCAGCAGCATGCCTTCTCTGGAATTGAAGATAAAGTTAATTTGTAGAAAGAAGTAGCCATGTTTGTAAGTGATGTCTAACTGAGGGGCAGACCAATTGAGGAATCAGAGAAAGATTTGCCAGAATGTATATAAGATACAAGCAACTCACACAGGAACTAAACAGTAAAAAGAGGCTACTTAAGAGAACAGCACAGGAAATAGAGGTAAGGCAAGTTAAGAGAGCAGCACAGTCAGAGGGAGAGAGGACCAGATTTACCAGAACATTTTTACAAAGACCATTTGTAGGTGAAGATAGAAAGGCCAAAACATGGGAAGGAACCAGCAGGGTCCCCAATGGAGAAGTGAGAGAAAGGACTGAAGGAGCTGACAGATTTGCAACCCCATAGGAAGTACAATAGTATTAACCAACCAGATACCCCAGTGCTCCCAGGGACTAAACCACCAACCAAAGAGTACACATCTCCATGGACTCATGGTTCCAGCTGCATACGTAGCAGAGGATGGCTTTGTTACACATCAGTGGGGATAAAGGCCCTTGGTCCTGTAGGGCTCAATGTTCCAGTGTATGGGAATGCTAGGATGGGGAGGCCAGAGTGGGTGAGTAGATAGGGGAGCACCCTCATAGAAGCAGGGGGAGGGAAATGCAATAGGGGGATTTGGGGGGAGGAAATCAGGAAAGGGGATAACGTTTGAAATGTAAATAAAGAAAATATCTAATGAAAAAAAAGGAAAAAAAAGGGGAAAAAATAGATTGCCAGAGTTAATTAGAGGTCAAGCAGAGCGATTCAGTCAGAAGTCCAGAGAAGCTCATTTGAATGAGTCAACTAGGAAAGGAGTTTGTGCCAGAACAGCTGCATTGAACTAGCTAGCCAGAGTTCAATAAGAGCTAGAAAATGTGAGCTTATTCAGCAGTAAGCCTCTGAGACAACAATAAGCCTGTCTAATAAAAGTTCCATTTACATTTGTTCATTGCAGTGAGACTGGTGATGAATACAGTAATGACCGATGAAATTAATATTGTCCTAAAATTTGCTTTTATTTTTAACTTTATTTGATCCTTTGTTTTTACAATTCAGATTTTAACCCCTTCCTGGTCCACTCTCTTACTGTTTCACATCTTCTATCTCTGTCTGCCCAGTCTCCACTAGGATGTTCTCACCCTGCCACCCCATCAACCCCCACCCCTACCCCCACCTCACCAGACCTCCCACTCCCTCAGAACTCTAATCTCTTGAGGGTAAGTGTATCTTCTCTGATTGAGTCCAGACATGGCAGTCCTCTGCTGTATATGTGTTGGGGGTCTTATATTGGCTGGTGTATGCTGCCTTTTTTGGTGACCCAGTGTCTGAAAGATCTTGGGAGTCCAGATTAATTGAAATTGCTGGTCCTGCTACAGAATTATCCTTCTCCTTAGTGTCTTCCAGCTTTTCTCTACTTCACTTCAGTGGTCAGAATAAAGGAAACAGAAGTTATATACTTCTAATATAAACATAGAATTATCATACTCATTCCAAAATTGAGAAACTAAGGAATATCAAGGAAAGAACATATGAAAGCAAAACTGAAATCCAGCAGGCAGATGCCAAATTTTGCAGTTCCCTGTCCTGCATCTGAGGCTCTTGCACTCATATGAGATCTAAAAGCCTCCAGTAGCTCACTCTAATTAATCAGACCCAATGAAGTTTGCAGGGTAGTTTTATTCTAGCATTCCCCAGCAAGTATCCCATGTTCCTCACATCTCAAAATAACCTGAGGTCTCCATTGCAACACATGTATCATCTTCACAATTTCATCCAGAGACATTTTAAGACATCCTCGAAGAGGAAATTTAAACTTATCCCACATTATCTTTCCTTAGTGCCCATTTGGAAGCTTCCTACCACCATGACTGACCTTGTATCACTTGAATCTAACTCTGCACATATGACCTTCAACTTTATCATTTAGTTTTAGATGTGTTTTGATATTTCTACTACAACCATAGGATCCTTTGTGCCCCACTGAGGCTGAATCTGGGGAACAGTGTCTTAGGCAGTGGTTTTGCAGCATAGAGATTATCACCCATCTTTCAGTTCACTCTCTCTTTTTTTCTAATGAATTTAAATTTTTAAAAACTGGTAGCCTTTATGAATGAGCCATGACTGTAGGACACCCTCATTTTCTTCCTGTATTTTTCTGTTTTTATAAAGTTCTTATAAGCATCAATGCTTTGGGATCATAAACAGCTCTTCTTTATCTTCTTTTAACAACTACACACTTGTATTGACCTAACAAGCTTCATTCCTACTTCTGTTAAATAATTCTGTCTGGAATAAGCCTTCTGTCACCATTGTGAGCTAAAGGGAGGAAATGTATTCACTCGTGGACCAAAGCCATGGTAGCTCCTAAAATGTCTAGGGCTCAGATGTAGTTTACAGCCTCATTTTATTCTCTAAAAGCCACAAAGTGGGGGTGAAGAGGCAGGTGAGCTTTTAAAGAATCTAAGTGTCAAGTAAAAAATTGTTTTAAGGGCATATAGTACAGTTGACAGGTTTAAGCTTTTTGTGATCAAATTGTAAATGTCAATGTTTCAACTAATTATCCAGGTCATTCTGTTCCAAATAGCAATAGAAGTCATGCTTAGAAATGGGCAGCAAACACAGCATTTTAAGTAAGTTATTACATAAATCAATAAATAGGCATGTAATAATTGGTCTTTCTATCTTACTCTACTTCACTTTCTCGTCTGATAATTTTATTTGGTCTTGGTCCAGGGCTTGAACAGATAATCATGGCTAATATTGTTCATGATTGCAAGGCAATGTTGCAAAGAGTAAAGCTGCTGCTTCGTTGTGCTAACAACTGTATCTACTTTCTCAGAATGCTCTTCATCAGCCATGTCACACTTGCATGAGGTCCTCACAAAGTTTACCATGTATCATATGTTTATGTTCCACTCGCTGTTTGTTCTCACTGTAAACTCTTTGAACTGGCACTGAGGAGTCAGTATTGGATAGCCTTCATGTTCTGACATTCCCTACATGTAAAAAAATTAGCCTCCAGCTAGTGGTAGTAAATTCCTTTAATCCTAGCACTAGGGAGGCAGAGATAAGTATACCTCTCTGGAGTTCCAGGTCAACCTGGTTTACAGAGCAAGTTCCAGGTCAGCCAAAGCTACATAGAGAAACCCTGACTCCCATCCAAAAAAAATTAATCTACTACTTTTTAATTCAGACACACTTAAACTAGTCCTAAATGAAATAACCAGGCTCATTTTCAGATTAAAACATTAATAGTCTCTAGTATAACAGGTTTTCTATAGAACCCTTAATTTTCTAAGACACTGCATGAGCCAGGACAACAGTGTTCACATTTCTTTCAGCATTCTAAGAGTACACACTTCTGCCAAAATGCCCCACTAAGATCCTATATCACTGTATGTCTTCTATAGCCTGTAACTCTCCACTTTCCTCTCTAAGTAGTGTGTCATCAGCCTGAGAAACACATGACTTCTTTTGCAGCAAAAATGTCCCCAATCTTCAGGACCACATTTTTTTTTTTACTTTTTGTAATATTTCTCATATGTATAAAAATACTTGATACAAAGAACGGAGAGAGAGCAAATAAAAGAAGGCAGGGAGGAAAGAAAAGAGTAAAGTAAAGGAAGAAAGATGGAAGGAAAAACATCAATAGTAAAAATTTATGTTGTTTCATGATCCAAAAGCAGAGCAATCATCTAAGCAAAGGAAAGGACAAAGGAGGCTGGAGTGACTGGAGACACTGAAGTCACAAGCAAGAAACAGAGGTAAGTCTGAGTACAACAAGATTGAGAACAGTTTTAGCCTTTATATCAGCCCAGAGTTCTAGTCCTTGGCATAGTAACCCTCATTCATGGCTTGCCTTCCTATCTCTGTTAAGTCCCTCTGAAACACCTTTACACACATACAAAGAAAATATTTTTTGAGGGATGATTTTTGAAGTGTCAACTCTTCAGTCAAGATTAATCATCACAGGACACTAGTAATATTTTGTTACCTCCAACAAAATGATAACCCGCCTTTCTTAAACATTATCTAATTTTCAAATGCTAATTGGTTAAAAAAATCATTCAAATCTGTAAAGAATGGTTGAATGTCTAAAGCAACAACTGAGTCTGTGCTATGTAAGGAATTTTAGTGACAATTTAATTAAATAGTAAGTATTTGCATAATAATGAGCACTTACAATAACCTCAAAGTAGAATTTACTGTTACCTTTGCATTTTTAGGATTATATTTCCATTTATATTCATCTGGACAGGAACATGAATGTTTCTTCATCAGACTATCTAACCACAAGTGCAGACAGTGCCTGTTTGAACAGCAGTAAAGGGTTGTTATGGGTATAGATGAGTTCTTCTTATTTCAAAATCCTCCCTGGATTTTGTTTAAATTGAAATGTGCTTTTGTAGATCAGTAAAGATATAGGCAATAACACATATTTTTTTTTTTTTTAGTGCTTTGGTACTTGAATTTGTGATTGTTTTGAGATATCCGCATTTTATTCTTCTTGTTACCTAGGAAACAAGTATGGGGTAGAACCAGACTCCAATAATCTTCCTCTTACTTGATTGTCTGATATCTGTTTAATATTTTAGCACAATCGCTAACTGCATTTCTTCTAGAAATCACAGGAAAATGATTAATTGCTCTATGACACTGTTATATGCAAGCCATTCAAAGGGGTCTTATAATTCTTATGTCTACAGCTTTTTTTTACATGACATTATTACCTACTGATTTGCTCCTGAGAAGGGTTTATTATTCAGGAGTATGGTTTATCACATTGCTGATGCATCATCTTTAAACAGTTATGAGGATTAACTGCAGTGTATGCTCAGCAGCTAATTTTCAAACACTGATCCTTGGAGGAGATGCTGGTCACCCATATATTTAAGAGGCAGGAAGATTCAGTCAGTTTATTGCTGACCTTTAGTGCTATTTTGTGAATGTTTTTATGATGCCGTTAAACTGGTTTGTAAATAGTCGATATAATGCTGAAATTGTGTTCAGGGTAGAAAAAAAAATACATTACTCAGTGGAGAACTGAGAACAACAAAATTCCACATGTCCATGACGATATTTTAGAGCCACAAGAAATTGTAATTAACATCTAATGTGTGTGCATAGAGATTCAGACAGCCTTTTATCTTAATAGAGTTATCTCTGAAATTTAGAAACATGAGCACTTCAAGTAGAATATGTAATTTTCTACATAAAATGTCTGTTTTTCCCATACTTGTGCTACTACTTCAGTATCTTGTCAACAGTATTACATCAATGAGATTAAAATAATAATAATAATAATAATAATAATAATAATAATCCTCCCAGAGCAGGCAATCAAATACAGAGCGAATGCAGAGACCGAGTGTGTTTCTACACTTGCCTGCTTTGATAATCCATGCAGCACATTAGTTGCTCCTAGATAGCGACGAAATTTACTCTGTCCATTGAATCCAGAAAAAAAAGCAAGAGCTAACAAAAATTTGCAAATGACAAGCAAAAAAATCATATCAATTGCTTACGTAATCTTTTCCTGAAGGTGGTAGTTCCTGGGAGATTTAATTGACACATTAATATTCAAAAATCAAAACAACCCTGTCTCTCTGTTTCATGTTCTAAGAGTTAATAACAAGGGCTAAATAAATAAATAAATAAATAGAAAGGTATCAAATTTATAAAATTTTGGATAGTGTCCAGGTAAAATCAGTTATTTTTGTCATTGGCTGTGTGGTTTCTCTAGGCTTATAACATATCATACAATGGAAATTTACTATAAAGCCCTGTTCTAATCAAATAGATTATTTTTATGTATTTTAGAAAATACAATTTCTTATATAAACTAATTTGATAGCTTAGTATGTATACTTTAAAAATCTTTACTAGATAGCATGATTTACTGTAAAATAATTTTGTGTTTGCTACGCATTACATGTTGCTATATTGAATATTGTTTTTTTAAAGATTTATTTATTTTATATATCTTTTGTATATGTGAGTACACTGTAGCTGTCTTTAGACACACCAGAGAGGGCATCAGATCTCGTTGCAGATGGTTGTGAGTCACCATGTGGTTGCTGGCTCAGAGGTTGAGAGAATTGACTGCTCTTCCAGAGGTTGTGAGCTCAATACCCAGCACTGCTCTTAACTGCTGAGCCATCTCTCCAACCATGTTGAATACTGTTAAAGGGTCCATGTTGAAGTACATTAATAAATTGGAAAATAATATGTTTAGTGGATTTAGTAAACTTTCCCTGAAAATGTGGCAGTATCTATTAGTTGTTTTGAAAATTATGAGAATGGCTTAATTAAATGATTGTAAACAAGAATGAATATGCAGATGAATCCTCTTAGTGAGTGTTTTCTATGACCTAATTTATACATTCTTCATGACCATAAGATTTGAAAACAATAGACAGGCTTAAACATCTACATATTTTCAAAGTTCTACTTATATTTAATAGACTAATGTGTTTCCTCTATTCTTTAAGTATTCAAAGAATTTGGAAACAACCTATTTAGGCAGAAAGACACAGTATGCTATTCATCATATTGCATTTTCTAAATTCATAGAACATTAGTCTTATCAGCAAAATAGTTTTAAAAATAACTGTGACTAACATTGGAGCTTAACAGCAATAAAATGTACAAAAACCCAGGGTGATTAATATCATTTACTTCTGTGCATATATAATATAATTGAAGATTCAAAATAAACTATTTGTCTTTGTCCTTTCTGTCATGGGTACTGATTCCTTCCCTTTAGATGCAATCTCAGCCTCTCATCCTCAGAGATTCTGACATGTACCTATAGATAACATGCTACATCTGCCTTGAATATAGAAACATAGGTAGGGATATGAAAACAGCGAATTTAATGTTTGATCACTTGTTCTTTAAAATATTATTCATATACTATATTAAGCATTTGGGTAACATGATTAGACCATAGGTCAAGACCATGAAGTAACTGTGAATGCCAAGAAAGAAAACAGATACTCTAAAAAAAAATAATGTGCTATTTCAATCTTAGAGTTATGGATATCAGTATAAGTAATAAAGTTCTGATATAATAGATATGTTAGGGACAGTAATTTATTTGCAAGTTACTAATTCACTAATAAAACCTGATAATTTACATGCTGAGCATCCTACACCTATAGAAGAGCAAAGGGACCTAGTCTAAGTATAGAATTGAACTTTTCCCACCTTATCACTCAGTAATATCATTTTTATTTGATATCAAGCACATCTCTGTTAGTATCATGATGGATTTTAGGTAAAATTTCCATAGTGTGAAAAAATTGTACAATTTCCGGCGTTGCAAATCTCACGGATTTATTTGAAACACTCCTGTAGTTAAATATCAGTGTGCCTGAGACTACAGACTACATCAGCCATCTAGTAGTGTCTAAACAAACATGTCTTAGACATTAAGCCTATTTGTTATATAGGATGGTATTATCCTTAAAGTCATTTCAATTGGTTTGGAGTTCCACATCTCTTAATACTCTAAGAACCTCTCTTCTCATCGGATTCCCATAGATTGCATTTAACTTTAACCTTGACAGGAATTTAAACATACTAGATTGAAAATTGTTTCAGAAATTATGCCTTCTAACCTGCCCTTATCAGAACTTAGGTTCTGGTGTAAAACACAGAATTTTTAAGTAGGCAGATAAAACTATCTTACTGTTCAAAATAAATTTATGCTCACTGAAGGTGCTTACTTATCTCTTTTTTCACTCTTGAGGTAAATGTCTCTCCTTTAGAGTGGGCTTCTTTTTCAGCCTTCTAATTATTTAAGCCTGGAATAGCCCAAAATACTTTTTTTCAAGAGAAGGACAGCACTGTCTTCTTTTCTTGTTTCTAGAAGGGTTCATGATATAACACTTAACATTTTTTTTAAATATAAGAATGGTATTATTTGCAATTATATTATTATGATGAAGTAATTTTATAGTAAATGATCAGATAGAATATATTTCTGTAGTTAGGAGAATGTGTGTATTATGTTTTATAAAACCATGGTTTAGTGTAGCTGGAAGGAGCACCTCAGGGGCCAAGATAAAGTGTTCTCCTGCAAAAGAAAACTTTATCAGGGAAGAGAAAGTACCTGAAAAGGAAAAGAAAGCAGAGAAAAGAGGGAGGCAGTGAAGAACAGAAAGAGAGGGGACAGAGGAAGAGAGAGAAAGACTGACTAGGAACATGTTTGGGAAAAGGGGGCGGGGAAGAAGAGGGGGAAGGAGGACAGGGAGGGAGCAGTCCTTAATTGTCTCCTGTCAGAGGGCTATGCAAGCTATTCCCAGGTAGCCTTTGAGTGGATCTTAGGGGATTCCTCAGTAAGCCAACATCTTGCATAGGATGACAACCCTAGAGGAGGTGTTGGTATCAAAATTGAAACATGAAGTTGAGAATAACTTCCCAGCTAGATTACACTTCTTCAGTGATATTTATATTTGTTTTCTAAATAAATTCCTTCTTCTAATGGTTTTAATTTTTCTTTTGACTTACCTTGTTTAGATTAAAACAAAAGAAAGAAAGAAGTCTATATTCCTTTATGTAACTAACCTAAAATTAATTTTTAAAATTTATTTATTTTTTACTTATTCACATTATATCCTGCTCATTGACCCCTCCCTATCACCTCCTTCTACAATTCTTCCTGGTATCCTCTCTCTTCTTCTCTGAACAGGTGAGGGCTCCCCTGGGTATGTGAGGTTCATCCTCTCCCACTGAGGCCAGACAAGGCAGCCCAGCTAGAAGAACATATTTCATGTACAGTCAACAGCTTTTAGGATAACCCCTTGTTCCAGTTGTTCAGGACCCATAAAAATAAATTCTAAATGTCCATATAGCAGATTTCTCTAGCACCTAACAGAATTGCTGATGTTTGTTGACCTATGATGTATAGTTCTTCACAAAGTAACAATCTTAATTTAAACCCAGGATATGAACTGTCTCCAATAACTTAAAATAAAACATTTTCCTATAAATATACCAATTTTATGTCATAATTCTTGAAGTTGCTTATTGTTTTTAACATCTTCCATTGTACATGAAATTTAGTTGGATTTTAAAATCTTAGAGAAATGTAAAGGGCATTAAATAATAAAAGCTCCTACAAGTACAGAGAATGAGACTTTAGATGACTATGTCCGAAATCAGATATTTTTTTTCAAACCCATTCTCTATAGGCTCAGGATCTATGAGAAAAGGAATCTGAAGGATTATAAGAGCCAGAAGTGATGGACAGCTCCAAGGAAACAGTATCGTGCAGACACAAAAGGAATTGTGTTTATTTGTTTGTTTCTGTTTTGTTTATGAGAGAGAGAGGAAGAACATGAAAACATGAAGCTAAATGGGTGGGGAGGGGAGTTGAAAGGAAGAAAACTGCTAGCAATATACTATATGAGAAATTCAATTAACAAAAGGAAAAATCAAAAATAAAATATTAAAGAAAAATGAGTCCACGGATACTTTTATACCTTTCAGGAATCTCTGAAAATTATAAAGTAGATATGAGCTATCAGGATTCCTTTTTTTTCCCAAGGCAGATCACAGAAACTAGAACTTACTTTTCTCAGATCTAGCCAGTAAAATTGAATTAATACTGTAAATAACCATTTACCTTTTGCTGTTGAGATGGGCACAAGGAAGTTATCTAGTTTCTGATTTCCCAAGTGGAGTTTCTGAAAAAGGAAATGGCACAAAGCAGAAGCCAAGAAGAATATGCAACTCTGGCTTCTCTGCTCGGCCTGCTGTCTAAGATAATTTTCTTTTACTCCATCACAACAACGCTTTGGGGCTGTGTGCCCTGCACACCATTCCAAGATGGACATAGAAAATTTACTGGATTCTCATTTCTTCATTCTTGAGGTGCCTGAACCATGTACGATAATGAGTAATTAATGTCTTGTGTTTTTCCTTGCTAACTGTCTCCTTTATTAAACCAAAGTCGATTGTGACCCTCAGATTGCAAATTATGTCCTAACCCTCCTCTTTCCTCTCTACGTTACTGTTACACAAAATGTTTTTGTTATCAGTGTGTTTTAGGTTTATCTGTGTTGAAGATAGTTAATTTTTACAACTATAGAAATTCAAAAGGGAATGCAAGGAGAGTTCATCTAAACATAATTTGCAGAAATTAATTTTCTTATTGTACCAAATACCAAAATTAGGGACAAAGGAAAGAATAAGAATACTGAAACCGATAACCACCATGTTTATATCACAGGTAAAACTACATGTGGTTATAAAACAATCACTTTCGAGTATCAAGGCTAAAATGTTCTTTTCTCAACAACTCTCACATTGCTATTTATAAACAAAAGATTAACTTCACAGTTACAACCACTAATTTCTTCAGCTTAGCTTGTATATTGTCCCTTCTCTTTATAAGGTAGGTATATTTCTCTGAAAACATTGCCTTGCTTCAACAGATGGAATTTAACTATTGAAGCACATAGTAAGCCCTTTGTTCTGTAATGGTCTCCTGCATAGTCTTGTAGCAGATAGGCTAGAATGGAGTTACTTGTACTAAAAGCCAAGTGATCAAAGTAAACTTCAAAATAGGCCAACTTTCCAAAAAGAACAAAACAAAACACCACAATTTGGTAATAGTAATATAAATAAACAAATAATAAAAATAAATAAATAAATAAATAAATAAATAAATAACACTATATTCTAGTCAACATGAGACAGTTTCACAACCAGGTCCCTTGTTCTAGTTGTGACTACTCTGTTCTGTCTCTTATAATTCCTCATTTTATCACAATGAAGCCAGTTCCCTCCACTCATTAAAATTATTAACTGAATTTAAGAGTGAGCTGTTACTTGACTCTTGAATTGCAAATAAATATGAATACATCTTTTAAATAAATTTGTGCAACATTTCTTATAATAAAAGGCTTGATGCGTCTATTTTACAGTAATATTTTTAAATAATTTGATTTTAGCTGAACATTTATGGTATTATGAAATAAGCAAAATCTTAGGTGGTGGTTTAAAAATCATTTGCACTATATAGATCTTAGTATTCTTTCATACATTTTGAAAATATATAAACCAATCATGTAATTTATTTTAAAAATGTGATTCCAGCTCCATCTTGTGGTACATGCTTTTTTCAACATGAATCTTATTGTTTACACTTGAGTATTGTTTCCTATGGTTTCTAAATAAAGTAAGTTCAGTATTCATTTAACAAATACACTTTTATTTTTAAGATTTAAAATATTAGCTATTTTTAGGTGGATAACACAAGCAAACAAATGAAACAAATACCATATAGAAGTCACACCCATGATTTTGAAGTAGTACTCAAAATGCCTAACTTGCCTTACTTTTATCAGAAAATTTTTAAACTACAGTCAAAGTCTGGGTTACTTCACTCTGTATAAAAATATACAGTCACATTAATTGCTTTTCACATTTTAGAACTTACTTTTTTCTTTGCAAGTAAATATAATTCCATTTTAAAGAGGGGACATTATAAGAGATCAGATATAAATACATATTTTCACATGTATGTATATACACATAAATGATACCAAGTCCAAGGGATACAAAAAGGAAAGGAAGAAGTCAAAATATCACTATTTGCAGATGATATGATAGCATACTTAGGTGACCCCAAAACTTCCACCAGAGAACTCCTAAACCTGATTAAAAAAAAAAACTTCAGCAAAATGGCAGGCTGTAAAATTAACTCAAACAAATCAGAAGCTTTCCTCTACTCGAAAGATAAACAGGTAGAGAAGAAATTAGAAAAATGACACTCTTCACAATAGTCACAAATAATATAAAATACTTTGGTGTGAATCTAACCAAGCAAGTGAAAGATCTATGTGACAAGAACTTCAAGTCACTGAAGAAAGAAATTGAGGAAGATCTCAGAAGGTGGAATGATCTCTCATGTTCATGGATTGGCAGGATTAGTATAGTAAAAATGACCATCTTGCCAAAAGCAATCTACAGATTCAATGCAATCTCCATTAAAATCTCAACTCAATTCATCATGGAGTTAGAAAGAGAAATTCTCAAAATTCTTTGGAGTACAAAAAACCCAGGATAGCGAAAAATATTCTCAGCAATAAAAGAACTTTTAGAGAAATCAGCACCCCTGCCCTCAAACTGTACTACAGAGCAATAGTGATAAAAACTTGATGGTATTGATAAAGATATAAGCAGAAAGATCAATGGAATAGAATTGAAACCCAGAAATAAACCCACACACCTATGGTCACTTGATCTTTGACAAAGGAGATAAAACTGTCCAGTGGAAAAAGTACAGCATTTTCAACAACTGGTGTTTGTTCAACTTGGGGACAACATGTAGAAGAATAAATGATACCAAGTCCAAGGGATACAAATAGGAAAGGAAGAAGTCAAATTGATCCAAATTATCAAAGATGCAAATTGATCCATTCTTATCTCCTTGGATAAAGCTCAAATCCTAGTGGATAAAGGAACTATACATAAACAAGATACACTGAACATAATACAAGAGGCGGTGGGGAAGAACTCTGCATACTTGGGCACAGGGTAAAAGTTTCTGAACAGAACACTAATGGCTTATGCTCTAAGATCAAGAACTGACAAATGGGACCTCATAAAATTACAAAGCTTCTATAAGGCAAAGGACATGTCAATAGAACAAAAAGGCAACCAACAGACTGGGAAAAGATCTTTACAAATCCCACATTCTATAGAGGGCTAATATCCAATATATACAAAGAACTCAAGAAATTAGACTCCAGACAATCAAATAACCCTATTAAAATTGAGGTAAAGAGCTAAACAAATAATTCTCAACTGAACAAACTTGAAAGGCCGAGAAGCACCTAAAGAACTGTTCAGCATCCCTAGTCATCAGGGAAATGCAAATCAAGACAACCCTGAGATTCCACTTCACACCAGTCAATATGGCTAAGATCAAAAACTCAGGTGATAGTAGATGCTGGCGAGGATGTGGAGAAAGAGGAACACTACTCCATTTTGGTGGGATTGCAAGCTGGTGTAACCACTCTGGAAATCAGTCTGGCAGTTCCTCAGAAAGCTGGACATAACCTTACCTGAGGACCCAGCTATACCACTCCTGGGCATATGCTCAGAAGATTCTCCAACATATAACCAGGACATATGCTACACTATGTTCATAGCAGCATTATTTATAAAAGCCAGAAGCTGGAAAGAACACAGATGTCTTTCAACAGAAGAATGGATACATTTACACAATGGAGTATTACTCAGCTATTAAAACAATGAATTCGAGAAACTCTTAGATAAATGGATGGAACTGAAAATATCGTGCTGAGTGAGGTAACCCAATCACAAAGGAACACACATGATACGCACTCACTGATAATTGGATATTAGCCCAGAAGCTTGAAATACTCAGTATTCAACTCACAGACCACATGAAGCTCATGAAGAAGGAAGACCAGGTGGGAGTGCTTCTGTCCTTCTTAGAAGGAGTAACAAAATACTCGAGGGAGCAAATATGGAGACAAAGTGGGGGACAGAAACTGAAGGAGGGGCTGTCTGGAGACCATTCCACCTGGGTATCCATCCCATGTGCAGTCACAAAAGGTAGATGCTGATGTGGAAGTCAGGAAGTGCATGCTGACAAGAGCCTGATATAGATGTCTCCTTTGAGGTCTACCAGAGTCTGACATATACAGAGGCAGATGCTCACAGCTAACCATTGAACTGATCATGGGGTTCCCAGTGGAGGAGCTAGAGTGAAGATTGTAGGAGCTGAAAGGGTTTTGGGCCCCATGAGGAGAGCAACAATACCAACCAACCAGAGCTCCCAGGATCTAAAGCACCAGCCTGGGAGCATATAGGGAGGGCCCCATGGCTCCAGCTGTATATGTAGGGAAGAATGTCATGGTTGGGCATAGTTGGAAGAGGAAGCCCTTGGTCTGGTGAAGGCTGGATGTCTCCGTGTGGGGGAATTTGAGAGTGGGGAGGTGGGATTGGGGATAGATGGGGGCACATCCTCACAGAAGCAGGAGAAGGGATGGAATAGGGGACTCCTGGGCTGAGGGGGGGATGGGGTAAGGGGATAACATCTGAAATGTAATGAAAATATCCAATAAAAAATTAAAAAATAATCATATGCACAGACTATTGACTCTCAAATATTTGTCATAAAATCAAATATATTGACACATAATTAACAGAATGAGGATTTTATCCATGTAAACAGAATTTTATTCCTTGCATGCATTTTCTTCTGGGAAGTGGTTCTTTGTCTTTCCAAAACAATAGTCACTCTACTGTTGTTGTTTAGCAGACAAGTCTCATGAATTATAAATCAATGAATTATATAGAGATATGTTAGAAAATGCTGTACAGAAAATGAACAAATTAACCTCATCTCCTTATTTATGTGATTTAGAGGAATGAGTATGGTCTCTACTATTCCATTGGTTAAAATGATGATAGAATTATTCAGGATTTTATAATGTACAGTTCTTAAACTGACTATAATACTAGAGATTCTATTTGGAGAAGGAAAAAAATGTTATTCATTGGGAGCAACATCAGGAAAAAAATGTGGAAGGCGTCCTCAGGACACTCAAGTAGTTAATCAGATACAATCACCTATTTAGAGTAGCAATGAAGAAAGAACCATGCGAAATATGCACATTTCAATTGCATTTCATTGATTTCAAAACATTAACCTAATAAAATACAGAAAAAACAGAAGTAAATGTATGTCGTGTTACAGAAAGTACTAACGATGTGCAGTCTTGAATCATTATTAGGCAGTGCTTTTGAAATGTGTAATGCCCCAATTACTAACATCTGGAGGTAGGGGCCACAAATGAGAGAGAATAGAATACAGCATTGTATTTCTAGATCTGAGGTATAAAATTGTACTTGTTGAAGTTCAGTAGGCTGTGTGATTCCCTAACTATTGTAGAAAGAATAATAATGAACACCTTAGAGCATATAATCTGGAAAAATCACAGAAATTAGCAAAGTAAAAAAGAACCATAATAAAGGTAGAGCTAGATCTGTAAAATCCACATGTGCTCTTTCCTGCCAAGCCATCACCTCCTCCTCATAAACTTCACCTTTAGTTTTAAGTCTAAGTAAGTCTAAGCTTAAGTCTAAGTAAAGGATCAGAGTAAGCTTCCCTGCCTCCCTCCCTTTCACCCTCCCTTCCTTCTTCCCTTCCTCCCTAAATACCTCAATTCTTTCCTTTCTCCTTCCCTGTTTCTTCCTACCAACCTCCTACCCCTCTCCCTCATTGTTCCTTTCTTCTTCTTCTTTCCTCTTTTTATTTCTTTTTCCCTCTCTCCTTTTTCTTGTCTTCTCTATCAGAGAACAAGTTTATTAAAGAAAGTTTAGAAAACCTTGCAGGTGGAAAGGGATAACTTATGTGGCCTTTCTTATATTCAAACACACTTCTCCAAACTCCATGTCTAAACACCATCATTAGAGCAACAATTTACTCAGTACCATGATCAAAGGGCTCAGTAGATAAAACTCCCGGATTTTGGAGAAAATAAAGCATGTTTAGGTTACAGGAATAACATGTGCTTGTTCAATACTGTCTTTTCATACTGTACTGGTCGATGAGGAATTGTGTTCTCTTTTCTTTAGTCATTCATTCCTCTTGCATAAAATGGACACTTTATTACACTTCAAAGATTGGTGAAAGGGATAACTATCAGCCACATTAGGATTGTGCCCTTCCTTCTCCGTTTCACTTGCTAATTTGTTGTGAATTCAGCATTAATATCTTGGCCTTTGTTTCCTCTTTGCCTTCTTTTAAATATAGAGGAAGACATGTTTTTCTCCACATACATTGTATACCATATATAATGATATATATATATATGACATCAGGACCAGATCACACCCTTCCTTTCTCCTCTCCTCACAGCTCCAAGTCCCTCCTACCAATACCCCCTCTAAAATCGTAACACCCCCATTAGCCCATATAGATGGTTCACAAACAAAATAAAAGAACTTAAGGAAATTTTTCATTAATCTCACCTGTAATGAAATACTTTTTGTCTAAACAGTCTCAAATACACAGAAAAAAAAACAGTATTTAAGCTAAGAAAGCTATTTCCTTTATCATTGTTACTGCAGCAAAGCCTTTATTGAAGTCTAAAGATAAAGTTAATAGCCAAGACAAAGATAATTAATTTTAAGTGAAAGATAAATGCTGTTAGATAGTCAATTAAATTATCTGAAGAATCAAAATGTATCAATCAATGGAAAACTTAAGAACATAGACATTGTTCACTTATATGCCATATTTAAAATCACAAAGCACAGTTTAATTTGAACAATTGACGTTGTTTTCTTTTATTAAACACAGATCTGTTTCTCTGATAGTATAACCAATTACAGTTTTTTTCCCTGCCTTCTCCCAGCTCCCTATAATTAACCCCTCCATCCAGATTCACCCCTTGCTGTCTTTTATTAGAAAATAAATAGGTTTCTATGGGATAAAAGTAAAATTAAGTAATAAAATAAAAACTACCAAATTGAAATAAAATGTACAGATTAAAACATACAGAAATAAAGAACCCAAGCGAAGGCACACAAAACAGAGACTCACTTGTTTCAACATTCAGGAATTCCATAAAAACACTGAATTGTAAGCCATGGTATATACTCAAAGGACCTGTAGGGTAAAAAGATAATACAAAAATATAAATAAAATGAAATGTAAATGAAAAGTAAGATTTTTTTAAGTGAAGTCTTTACATGTCATTATGAGACAAGGAACCTCCAAAGATACCACTGGGTTAATTATTTGCTGATCATTTTCTAATAGGCAAGAGACATACCCTAAAGAGTACTCTGCTTCTCCAGTAAGACTGCACTGGAAGAAACAAATTTTCCTTTGCAAGTGGTTATAAATTGGTGTTTAACTATGGGTTTAGGATGGTGGCCTGAGTCTACACTTTCCAGACCTAGGATCCCAACTCTGCAGGCCCTTTGCATGATGCCTCAGTCTCTGGGCTCATATGTACGTCAATAATGTTGATTTGGGGACTTGTTTCCTTGGTATTCTCCATCCCTTTGGCTCTTCAACTTTTTCCATTGACTCCTTCACCAGAATTTCTAAAACTCAAAGGGAGGCATTTGATGGAACTATCCCACATAGGGCTGTGTGTTCCATGGTTTTTCATTCTCTGTATAATTTCTGCATTTGTTCCCATCTTTGTATTTTTTTTTCTCATTGGCTGTAAGAGGAAGCTTAAGAGTAGATGTCTTAGAACATATTAGACTGTGTATTTTTCTTAAATGCGATCACTGGGTATGCAGAGAGATTTATATTGTTTTATTCTGAGATCTCAAAAGAAGAATCATAAAACGCTCTGACTTGTTGATGGCTTTAATGAGACAAATCATGATACAAATAAAGAATATTCATTCTTCCTTCAGAGATAGCTGACCTTTAACTTTCATTTTATATGTTCAGTGTGGCCATTTAGAAGCAAATGTCAGTAGACAGTGTTAGAATATGCTATTACATTATATGCATGAAATCTCTTTACTAAGCAGTTTGTCCCAGAGGGATGCCTGACAGACCCTAGAAAGCAGCTTCTGAGTATTTCAGAAATACTAATTTTGTATACACCAGAAGGCAGGACATTTCTGAAAAACAGTCTGTCTCAGTGCCAATAAGCTACAATTTAGATAATTACATCTGTGGACATTGATATAAATTTTGCTTTTTATCAGTGTTAATATGTAAAGAGCAAATTATCTTAGAGTTCAGGCACAGAGAAAATGGGTGAGATTTTTATTAATTAATTACATATGTACAAGAACAGTTAAAATATACTTAAATTACGTATGAGTTATCAAAAGAATAGAGATATCACCAATGATAAAGATTAAAACAAAAAACCTTCAAACTCATAATTATATGAGGAATCTGTTTCCAAGTTAAGATGAACAATTTATTAACTGCCAATGGAATTGACATTATGACATTTTATGTATTAAGTAAAACCTATGTGATGAAAACAACATCAAAAATATCAATTTCAATATTATTTATAATGCTACATAGATGTTATATTCTAAAAGCAACTGTGAAATGATAACTTCTATAACATTTTACTTGAAATATTTTCTGAGAAGTATATTGGACAAAAATACAATTATTAGCAATCATCATGATTTCTATAAGAATATATTTTATGATTTATTTCAGAATAGCAAATTTTCTTGTCTGAGATGATTTGAAATTATTCAAAATAACAAAGACAAGTAGCAAAAATAACTCAGTAATGTATGACTATTAGAAAGACACTTTTATGCTAAGTGAACATTGGGGAATTAGTTACGGATTGTGAGTCCATAGGTATCTAACATCAGTTACCACGGCCCTTCTACACATGTACCTTGTTGTTGCTTCTATCTCCCTTTCCCTGAGTTTACAAAATAAGTGAAATTGTCTTCTTTTCATATTTAAACACAGGAACTGACTATAAAACAAAGAAGAATAGCAAAGAAAATCAAATAAAACCAAGGAAAATATTACCCTAATTAGTATCTCTTCTTTTTCCCCTGTATTGTACTATATATACTCCTTTTTTTCCCTATTTCTTTCATAATCATTTGAAGGTACATTACATTCAATTTATTATCTTTTTAAATTAAATTTTTTTGTGAATATGAATGAAAAGAAGAGAAGTGAGGAGGCATAAGAGGAGAAAGGTTTCAGATCATGGTCAAAGATATCAATGTCACATAAAAAAGTCTTTCTCCAGTGAACTTACCTGTGTTCATCTCAGCCTTTGAAACAGCCTCATGTCACAGGCATTTCTGAATATTGGTGGAAGTCAGAAAATCTTTAAATAATGAAGGTGCATGATGAAACACAGATTGTTGGCTGCTTTGTCCAGTGACTCTGACTGTTTACATGGAAAGGAGCAGGTGAAACAAACAAGGAGCTCCAAGGACAGACAGGAGCTAAAAGCATTGCTTTCCTGGTCAAATAGAGCATCACTTGCTGTCAGCCCACTAACAATGTTCTCTTTCTGTCTTTTCTATAGTTTATTTTATTTATATGTATGCGCCTATTAGGTTGTTGGTATACTATACTGGTACAATTGAGAGCGAGAAGAGGATGTCAGATTCCCCATACCTGCAGTTACAGTTAATCCTGAAAGGCTTCAAGTGCATACTGAAACCAGGATTGGTTCTTCTGGAGAAGCAGAGTGCTGTCAACTCCCTACAATTCTTACTAGCTTTGCACTGGTCTATCTTAATGTTTAACTCCTCCCCCCAAAATCCCTTCATGTGATAGTTTGAAGAAGCATGTGTCTGAGGTGTGTTTAACCCAAAACTATAGTGAGTATATAACAGTTCTTTGATTAACAATTTATAATACTTACATAATTTTATAAATGGCAATTCAAATATTACACAGAATGCTGTTGACAAAAGTCCATCTTTTGCTTCATCCTTCACCAAATCCTCTGTTAAAATATCTGCATAGAAAATACCATGTTTCATTAATTAATATGGAATGAAATTAGGAGAAAATGTAAATTATTCTATCATTAATATGGGTTGCTGGGAAGTGAGTTTGCTAGAAAAGTTACGAACACCAAGTAGAAATAGACAGACAGCAGGAGCAAGGGTGAGCTTCTGAGGAGAGAATATCAGGGCCCTTGTTGTAGAAGTTGTTTTCTGCATTCACTTTTGAACTTAGAAACAGTTTCTTTTTTGTTTTTTTTTATATAATTTATTTTTTTTCAAATCATAATCCATTCACACAGGGGTTATAAACACAGAAAGGCAGGATGTGGGGAAGGGGATGACACTGGAACGTGGGTGTTCAGGGGGAATACAGATATCTTTCAGAACAGGGTATCGGCTGGGTGAAGGTTCAGGGGACAGGTCATTATGACTCTGCCTAAGATTCACTTGTCCTTATCTAAGTTGGTATTGTCTGCCTAGGCTACCTATTTACAAGGTCTATGACTACTGATGCTGGTAAATTTCCACAAAAGCTGCCTGTTTACATTAGCTTATAGCCATCTGTTTCAATGTTTTTCCACAGAGACCCAAGATTTGGTGCTAGTTTACATGTATGACAGGCCTATTGCTGATTTTAGGCCTATGGCTGATTTTAGGCCTTCAGTGTGTATTCAGGGATGCCCCCGACATCTCCTCCCTTCTCTAAGTATAGAAGGGCTGTGGTGATTCTAATCTTGTGAAGGCGGGGATAGAGGTCTGACCTCCAGTAATTGAAGGAGACCTTGTAATGGCTCTGGTCCCCCTGTCATTGTCCAGTGAGGCATGAGGACCATAACTATCCTGATGTCTTTTTCCTAGAGAGGGGATACTTTTGACATCAACCTCTATGCAGTCAGGCTTATCCCTCAGGGAATCCAGAGAGGTATTTTTAACTTTTACTTATAATCCCCTGCAGTGCTTAGCCTCGCAGCCTAAGCAAGAATTCAGATCACCAGTCAGAGGGGTTTCTGGGTGGCCCCTCTCTGCTTGGTCTAGGGGCAGAAGCCCCCTCTTTTAGGTTGGGAGGAGATGGGTTTTGGGAACACCCTGTATAAAGTAACAACCTCATCTTGAGTCTCGTGGTCCTCCATAGCTAAATTATGATAATATATCTGAATAGGTCTTGCTACCAAATTATTTATCTGTTGTTTCACAGAGTTAGTCAGCCTATTTGAGGCCCAGGGACCAGCAGAAATAAGCAAAAATAACCCAATTAATGGTCTGAAGATGGGAGGAAGTGGGGTTGACAACCTTGGAGAGGCTGAAAACCAATTCTTGTACCAGCATTCATCTTTCTCTTTCCCTCTCTGACTTTTCTCAGGGCCTTCTCAGACCTATTTCATGCTCTCTTTAACCCTCCCTGTCTTTTGTATGTAAAGGCAACATTCTTCTTTAAGGGTTGTACACAGTCAAGAGCTGTACACAGCCTTTTCTATTGTAATAGAGTAAATCAAGTCCAATAAGGATCTTTGTGATATTTGGAGGTCTCTTCAGACAGCGAAACCAGGGATTTCTTCAGATTAGTGACGTCAATCTCTAGCTGTTTGATATTCTTGTCAATGGCCCTTCAAAGGTCTAAGTAGTATAAGTTCAGAGGCCAGCATCTGGATTAGAACTTCTAACAGCAGACATCACAGGTGATTCATTTTTACCTGGAAAGGAAAAAGAAGGGAATTCTCAGGGTGATTTCTCTTCCCTGGATGTAAATTGTTATTCATCTTATTTATGGTTGGGCCTGGCTTTGTGGGGATATCTATTTATATCATTAATCTTTTTGGGATCCAGTTAGCTGTGCCTTCTGTGGTATCAAACAGGCATGTCAATCCTTGGCCCCATAAGAAAGCTGGATTTGGGCCATTCCCTTTAAGGGTAAGAGGGTCCCCATATCTGTGGCATAGCTTTTATTGGTCTCACTGATGACAGAGGCAGTCAGCAGCAGATTTGCCAAGAGCTTTCAGTTTTAGAGAGTTAAAAGTGAACAAGGCATGATGGAGAGTATTTCAGGGGGACTCCTTCTTGGGGGTACCTTTCCCCCTCTTTGGTTTTTAAAGCCGGTTTTTCAGAGTTCTTGTAAGATCAGGGCAGAAGTGCCAACAGTCAATCCTTCCACACTCAGAGAGTCATGAAGACCCTATTTAAAGAAATATAAATCTATATTAATAATCTCTTTTATCAAAGGACTGTTATAGCACAGCTGACAACTAATCAGACTATATAATATATCGATTAGTAATAGCTTCTCCTACTTTTTTGTGAGATTACTTCTCTTTTGTCAATTAATTGTTAAGGGAAATTAGGATTTACATCTCTCTTGAGAATATTAAGCAGAGACTTAAATTCTTTTGTGGAGAGCTTAAAATAAGATCTTAGCCAATTAGCATCTCCTAGAAACTTTTGAAAATAATTTGAAATAAGTAAACACTCTCTTTTTTTTAGACCCTTTATCTGTTTATTTTTTTATTGGATATTTTACGTATTTACCTTTCAGTGTTATCTCCTCTCCCATTCCCCCCAAAACCCCTTATCCCATACCCCCTCCTTCTATTTGTATGAGGGTGTGCTCCAAACAGCCTCCCAGTCCCATCTCCCTACTCTCAATTTCCCCAACACTAGGGGATCCAAACTTTCGGGGACCATGGCATTCCACTTCCACTGATGTCTGACAAGGCCACCCTCAATTACCTATACAGGTGGAGACATGAGTCCCTCCCTTTGTGCTATCAGGCTGGAAGTTTAGACTTTGGGAACTCTGGTTGAAACTTTCGATACTCCTTCTAGAAAGGACCAAAGCACCAACACTTTGGTCTTCCTTCTTCTTCTTGAGTTTCATGTGGTGTATACGTTGTGTCTTAGGTACTGTGAGCTTTTGGGCTAATATCCACTTGTCAGTGAGTGCATACCATGTATGTTCTTTTGAGATTGGGTCACCTCACTCAAGATAATATTTTCCAGTTCCATCCATTCGCCTAAGAATTTCATGAACTCATTGTTTTTAATAGCTGAGTAGTACTCTATTGTATAAATGTAACACATTTTCTGTATCCATTCTTCTGTTGAAGGACATCTGTGTTCTTTCCAACTTCTGGCTATTATAAATAAGGCTGTTATGAACATGGTGGAGCATGTGTCCCTGTTGTATGTTGAAACATCTTTTGGGTATATACCTAGAAGTGGTATAGCTGGGTCCTCAGGTAACACTATGTTCAATTTTCTGAGGAACTGCCAGACTACTTTCCATAGTGGTTGTACCAGTTTACAGTCCCACCAACAGTGGAGGAGTATTCCTCTTTCTCCACATCCCCGCCAACATCTACTGTCATCTGTGTTTTTGATCTTAGCCATTGTGACTTGTGTGAGGTGGAATCTCAGTGTTGTTTTCATTTGCATTTCCCTGATGACTAGGAATGCTGAACACTTCTTTAGGTGCTTCTCAACCATTCGAGCTTCCTCAGTTGAGAATTCTTTGTTCAGCTCTGTACTCCATTTTTTGATGGGGTTCTTTGAACGTCTAGAGTCTAATTTCTTCAGTTCTTTGTATACCTTGGATATTAGCCCTTTATCAGATGTAGGGTTGGTGAAGATCCTTTCCCAATCTTTTGTTTACTGCTTTGTCCTATTGACTGTGTCCTTTGCTTTACAGAAGCTTTGCAGTTTTATGAGGTCCCATTTGTCAATTCTTGGTCCTAGAGTGCAAGCCATTGGTGTTCTGTTCAGGAACTTTTTACCCGTGCCCATGTGTTTGAGGCTTTTCCCCAGTTTCTCTTCTACTAGTTTCAGTGTAGCTGGTTTTAGGTGGAGGTCCTTGACCCACTTGGAATTGCACTTTGTACAAGGAGATAAATATGGATCAATTTGCATTCTTCTACATGCTGACCTCCAGTTGGACCAGCATCATTTGTTGAAAATGCTGCCTTTTTTCCACTGGATGGTTTTAGCTCCTTTGTTAAAGATCAAGTGACCATAGGTATGGGGGTTCATTTCTGAGTCTTCTATTCTATTCTTCTATTTTTGATCCTCCTGTCTGTCTCTGTTCCAATACCACACAGTTTTTGTCACTATTGCTTTGTAGTACAGCTTGAAATCAGGGATGGTGATTCCCCTAGAAGTTCTTTTATTGCTGTGAGTAGTTTTTGCTATCCTGGGTTTTTTGTTATTCCAAATGAATTTTAAGACTGCTTTTTCTATCTCTGTGAAGAGTTGAGTGGGAATTTTGATGGGGATTGCATTAAATCTGTAGAAGGCTTTTGGCAAGATAGCCATTTTTACTATATTAATCCTTCTAATCCATGAGCATGGGAGATCTTTCCATCTTCTGACATCTGCTTCGATTTCTAGAAACAGTTTCTAATCAACTCTGTAGTTAGGATCTCTGATTAGTAGGCACTAGGCAGGGAAGGGAAGCAGGATGTGTGGCCATCAATATCTGCTCTGATATAAGCTAGCTTTTCATGGAGATGGGTCCTGACATACTGAAAAGGGTAGCCAGGGACTCACAAGTGATATCGTAGAAAGGAGCTTGCTCTTATAGTGAAATGTGGAGGACACCTTTAAAGTGCTGTTGACTGATTAATACTTAGATGCTATCATTACATTCTTACAACTTACTAATAACTGGCATGTTAAAATTTGCAATGTATCACTATATGTGTATAAAGTTCACTATGTAGTACTATATGTGATGTGTTTCTCTCATAATTTACATAGGCAATTATCAAATTATTGTATAATGAAGAGGGAGCACAGTAGCAGTTTGATCATCCATCATGTGTGACTAGAGAAATTAGAAAATTGGATAAAAATTTGCATTCCTTCCTTGTAAAGTACAATGCCATGTGACATTAGTTACAGAGGTAAGCAAATTAAAAATACATGTGAGCTACTAACAGTTGAAAGGTGTCTTGTTCAAGTACTGCCTAAGCTTTACCTCTAGAAAAACTTGCAAAGCTTGTGAAGTAGGTCTGTCATCAGCCTAGAAGAAATTAACGTCTTATAAGAAGCCACTTTATCTATTGAACATTGAACATCTCATAAAAGAGCATATATTGAGAAAAGAAATAAAGAAAATAAACTAGATCAGGAATATTTTCTTTTATTTTTTATTGCAAATATTTTTTTCATACAATGCATACTAATAATGGTCTCCTGATTCTCTTCTCTTCACAGTTCCTCCCCTTCTGCCATCTGCATCTATGCTTGTTCTGTTACATGTTAGAAAACAAAGAGGCAATATAACTAAGGGAATATAATATAATTAATTAATATAAACTAAGAGAATATAATATAATTAATTAATATAACAACATAACATAGCATAGTAATCAACATGGAATAGGAAAGAACAAATAAGATAAGAACCCCAACCTAAAATCACAAAAAACAGATACTGACAGTATATCCACTAGTTTGTTCACTTAGGAATCCCATAAAAAACAAACAGAAAAACAGAAGCATATATGTGGCTTCAAACAAAAGGCAAGGTTATTTCTTGAGAAAGAGAGTTCTAGCAACTCTTCAATGCACCTTGCAAAAGGAGACTCAGTCCCTTGGCCTGGACCACTCAGATGGGCGTGTCCTGGCCCTCTAATCCAACAATATACTCACCCATGACTCCGAGAATGTACTTGAAGTGTGTCGTTGGAACTTTTGGTAGCCACGTTGAACAAATTCTCTTTTCACTATTCATTTGCCTTCTCACATAGGCTTCTTTCACCGAGGCCAGACAAGGCGGCCCTCTTAGAGGAATGAGGTCATAGCCAATCAACAATTTTGGAATAGCCCATGCTTCAGTTGTTGGGTGACCCTGGGAGCAGGAAATGGTGGGGTGAGCTATAAGAAGGGATGGGGATCTGATAATAGGATGTAAATTGAATAAAATGAATTAATTAAATGATTAAAAAAATAAACAAGTGGCGTGGCACTAAAGTTTCTCGTGAGCAGGTGGTCAAATTGACCATGAACTCAAGTTCAGAAACATTGACAGTTGCAGTGCTTACGAATGAGATTTCCTTGACTCACAGAATTATCACAAAGTCCCTGAGAATGCCAATGATATCAAAATGTACATAATTCTAATAAGTCAGAATATTAACAGAAAATTAACCTATAACATTTATGTAGAGTTCTTTTTCAAATCCAGATTACAAGAAATCTATACCTAATTTTAAATTATATGAGTAAAGGTTATACTCAAAATATCAAATAAAGAATGCTACAATGATTTTATGAATTATGAGATATTTATTTTTGGAATATGTTTCAAAAATCATGAGTAAATTATAAAAATATTATACTTAGCATTGTAAAAGGATTTGTTTTTGAACATAAATTTTTTTTTTCAAATGACATATATAACTTTAGCAGCTTTCAATAATGAACAGTCATAAATTGACATTATTATTTTTGTTTTGTTGATTGTGTAGTCTATCTTCCTGCAGGGGATATAGGATAAATTTATAGTTTCAGCCTTTAGTAAGGAATTATTACAGCTGGGATTTGGGATTGCTAATAATTATCTATTCCCAGTGTAGCAACAGACAACCTTTTCAAGGCTATTTAGTAAGTACTGCTTTTCCTAAAGCAAAAAGAAAAAAATGCATCTGAGCTACTTAAAAACAGGAGACAATATAATAGAAAACACAAAATTAACAAGAAAAACATTTATGATTCCACTGACAGATTTTATGGCCTACTAATAAATTTCCACCAATTTTTTTTTTTTCATTTTCTAAGAAGTTATATGGTATCTAGGCACTTTATTTCATTGTGTTATAAACATTTAAAATATTAATAATTAGAAATGTCAATTTGTCACTTATTCAGAATATTTAAAACCTGTTCTTCAATATTATCATAATATTTCCACATGAAAATATAGTAGTAATTCTTGAAAATTTTCTTTTCATTTTATATGAACTGATGTAAAAATTTATGAATATATACAATTATGTTTCAGTGTAATAAACTTTTGTTCAATACTTCATCATTTCATATAGCATCCTTATTAGTATGAATTAATTAAGGTGAATGGAGGCATGTCACTAGGAATGGGCTTTGGGATTTCAAAAACCCACCCAGGCCAGGGTCTCTCTGTCTGTCTTCTGATTATGGAGAAGATGTAAGCTCTTAACAACTTCTCTAGTACCACACCTGCCTGTCCACTGTAATATTCTCTATCATTATGTTCATGGACTAATCCTCTCATACTGTAAGTGAACTTCCAATATACTTGGTCCTGGTGTCTTCTCAGAGTAATAGAAAAGTAAGTAAGACAATATGTATGTCAGTCTAGCAATGAAAATCACCATCATGGTCGTTGTCTATGACTTAGTCATTGCGAGTTATTCATATAGAGCATTGTTTAAATTTCACAGATCAATGCCATTTTACTTCGTAATTTTATTACAAATTTAGAAAGAGACTGCCAGTTATGCTGCAGAAGCTCGTGTTGATGACTCTATCCTTGATCTCCAAAATAAATAAATAAATTTTATTTTTTATGCTTTAAATGTTTCATTAAAAGTTTCCTGGTCACTTTGGGCCCTCCATGTCCTAGAGAAAACAAGCTAAGACGTTGTTACCAAGTCCTGTGATTAATGTCGGTTAGAAACTACAAAGAACCAACTTAGACAGAATGATATATGACCAGACCTTCAGGTATGAAGTTATGAGTCATTTCTTATAGGAAAGAAAGAAGACATGCGGAGGTGCTTTCTAAGGGTAAAAGAATCATAGAATGGGTAGTGGAAGTAGTCCTTGCTTTCGTTCATTTTACTTCAATCAACTTAAAATCCAGCAGAAGCTAATAATCCGACCCTGGGCATCGCAATTTAATACCTTATAAAATGTAGTGATTTTTAAGAAAGAAAAAAATATATTTATTTGGAATCTCATAGACGCACAGAAACCAGTGTCTTTAAAAACACTCTAAAATCTTATAATACTCAATTTTGATCACATACTAAAATGAAAGTACTTTCTTATATATTTTTTTTTTCTTTCGATCAGTAACTTATCCTTATGTCCTACAGGTTAGGGAAGAGCTCTAGTCAACGAGTAACAGGCAGTAGCAAAAGCAACCAGCTCTCTTTTCCTCTGTGATCTTGCTCACTTGTGAGTGAGTTAACCAGGAGTCTGCCAGCAAAAGAAAGGACAGCAGTAGCTTAGGATACAAAAATCAGATAAAGATGTCCTTGAATTATAATTCTTTAAAGCTGATTTTCATAACGCATATTATGTTCTGAGGTGATGGCCCTAAGATGCATTATTAAAATTCTATTGAAAGAAAAGTAGTTCACAGGTAATATCTCCTCCATCTCGTATGGTCTTGAACATCCAGAGATAGACTAAGATAAATTTTTCTACTTCCTTTCCTTTTAGTTCCTTTTGCATATTGAAGGGAAATTGTATCCTTAGTAACTATCTTTTTTCAAGTACAGAAAAGAGATTTGTTCAATGGTTCCAGGAAAAAAAAAATCCATGTTACTGTGAAGACAATATACTGATTATTTCCCATATTAATAAAGATACTCCATCTACATTATTTCTATTATCTGTCAGAGTAGTTAGTCTTTATAAGACTTATTTATAAAAGTATATGTGGGTCAAAGCTCGTGCCCGGGGGTCGCGGGGAGCAGTGCAGGCGCGAGCTGGAGCGCAGAGGCCATCCTGGCAACTGCTCAGCAGGCGGGACACGGGACTGGTACCGAGGTTGCGACTGAGTCCCCGCCCCTCCCCGCAAAGGCAGTGCATGGATCGCTGCTGCAGGGGGAAGGTGCTCCACTGACGGCTGCAACAGGAGTGGAGAGTAAGAGCAGTCCTGCGGGCGTGAGTTTTGACTTACACAAAGAGTCCAGAATTGCAGGAGACATGTGGAGTTGAAGGCATTTATTGACATAGCGATGGGTTTGAATGGTAGCATGCTCTCTCAAAAAATGCAAGAAGGGGTTTGTTTATATTGGAAGCAGGAGAGGGGCAGGGCCAGGGCCTTTAGGTAAATCTTGAGGCAGAGACCTGTTTCCCCGCCCTCTACCTGGGCCTTCAGGTCTCTGGGGGCATGGCCAAATGCTTTAGGATTCCACAGTCCCACAAGTATATACATAGAAAAGTGACTTATATGTACTTATTGCAAATATTGCCCTGGTGGTAATAATAGAAAAAATTAAGAATCAGTTGAAATTTTCATTGAATCTGTAGATTGCTTTCAGTAACATGGACATTTTCATTGTGTTAATCTTACAGATCCATGAGCATGGGAGATATTTCCTATTCTTCAATTTCATTTTTTCTTTTTTTTTTCAATTTTTTTATTATTTTATTTATTTACTTTCCCATCATTGCTCCCCTCCCGTCTCAATAAAAATTTCCTGGTTTCAATTGTAAAATGTTTATAACTGTATTTAATATTTTTTACTATTACCATATTCCTATTACTCTGTCATCTACACCTTCCTCATCTCTGTGACACTTCACCCTGAGATAATGCTCATGCCTTTCTTGCCTTTCTGGCATTCATTCCGTTGTATTTTATTTCACTTAAAGTACAATGTAAAGTTCCATTTACATTTCTACAGCTAATATGGTTTCATTCCTATGGATGAATTTAAATTATATAATTTTCCTAATGTGTATGAATCTGTGTTTGTGTAGCTCAGGTGTATGTGATTGCCTACTGAGACCAGTAGAGGGTGTGAAACTCTCTGCAACCTCAGTGACTCTCACTGTTAAAAGTGGATTTGGGATTCAAATTCTGTCCTCAGAAAAGTAGCAAATATTCCATAACTACTGAGACATCTCTCCAGGCTTATGGTTTGTGCCGTTAACCTTTGACATTCACCTAGCATATAGCTAACAATTACATCTATGCAGATGTTTTATAAATTTACTCCAACATGTTTATAATACAGGAGTATTTTGATGCCATATAGACATTGTTTTTTGAAGCTAAATCTTTTCTATATTTAAGAAGCTAAACTTATTATTATTTAACTAAATACCTTTCATTAAAACACACACACACACCAGGTATAATAATCTAATAATATATTCATTAGGATGAGAAGAGAATATTGAGGTTGAAATTATTATAAGAAAAGCCATTCTATTCCTATGAAAAAATGATAGTTTAACAATTTATACTAGTGGAATGACATATTGGTATATTTCATTAGCAGAGTGTCTTTCTGTCACCACACCAGATTGCGAGTATTAAGTCATTTTTAGTGGGTGGCATAGCATAATTCATTTGATCATCGCTTCACAAGTGTTAAAGAGAATTTTATAACTACTCTCTCTACTTTTCAGAATAACCCTGTAAGGAAGCAAATGGCTAACAGTCTCCCGTTTTATGTACAAATGAAGAAGTGATGGTTTTAAGATAACTAGAACACAGCTTTAGTAACTGAGATGATTTTGATTCCATGCCAATTCTGAGACCTTTTATCCACTAATTTGCAGATAAGTGTTCTAAAAGTTGGATATCAAAAAGTACGTACTACAATAACACTGCCTGAACCTAAATTATTCAATCAATGGATTTAAAAAGTTGTGAGCATTGAATGATATACCATGTTTTTACATACGTATGCTGTTTCAAATCCAATTGCTACAACTCCATATAACTCTTTAGAAATCATACCAGAACATCATTAATAATTCATAGATTTAAAAACCATTCTAATTTCTTTAATATGGTGGTTTGAAGAGTTATGTATATTAGCTTTAATTTAAACTTTGTTAGAGGATAGTACACACAAAAATATTATTTAGGGAAAATATTATTCAATAGTATACTTTTATATTAGAACAATGACAGTAATGTTATTAGAAGACACAAAGATGTCAAAGTCCTTAAAATAGTTAACAAAATTGCAAATCATTGAAAACTTAGAAATTGTTTTGTTTTGGACAGACAATTCAAACACTTACATATTTATAATATGTTGTTGAGGCTGTATATATTTTATAAAACCTTACTGATTTTCTGAGGTCATCATTTGCTACAGATTTTGCTACCAAAATTTTCAGATAAAAAATAGACTTATTTGTTCTCTGATGTTAGCCAGTATTTAATCTTAAATTCCACTAGTGTATGTGTATGAACTTTATGTATTTTAAGTGAGCACTCATAACACTCTTTTATGGCACATATAAGGGACTGTATGTCAGAGACATAGATGTACTAACATTTTTTTTTTTTACTTGTAGTGTTATGTGATGCTCTGTAAATATATTTTGAACCAAAATCTGTTTGATACCTTTCTATACAGACAAGCTCATCTTAGTAAGGCTAATAAAGTTTTACATAATACCCACAAAGATTTTGTGACTTTTTAATAAATGAACAATGTTATAGGAAAATATTCTGACTTGAGGAAAGATTTTCTTTATTTAAGCCTGGTAGTTAGAGTCTAAAAGCAGAGAACGAAAAATTGTAAATGTGTGGTACCTCTTATTCCAGCATCATCCTAAGGCCTTCAGTTAATATTTTGTTATTAAGCAAGTTTGTGCTTTCGCTTGTATCAATGTTTCTTTTTGTGTTAATACAGATGAATGTTTCTGGTTTAGCTGATTGTGTTGACTCTGATACAATGGTACTGGGTCTAACTGCACCTGATAATACAACATTGTTTTAGTTATATAGAATTTACTGTTCGCCAGGTAAAGTTCTAAACTTATGTCAATGTTAACTCAATCTTATTTTATACCTCAGAATAGTTAGGTACTGCCCCCAAGGTCATGTTGCTTAGAAACAAGAAGACTAGAATGCTCTCTGGTCACAATGGCTTTGGGAATTTTTGCTTAATTTACTGCTAAAAAAAAAAAAAGTCATACTGGGAGACATAGATTAAACTGCAGACCTAAAGACTTAAAAAAGAATAAACCAGTTAGAAGGTAGCCATTCTTTGCTTTGTACATATGAGGAATTTTGTTAAAGGGTATTTTGCATGAAAGACAAATTTGTCAGTCTCAGCAAATGACTTGGTCTCTTAGCAACAAGCATGAATGCCTAATGTATAACTGACTACAGGGTAATTACAGGTACTTCTGTTGAAATATTGCCAAGTCTATTCTGAAGCACTGCAGCTATTGTACTAGTAATTAACTGTTGAATGAAACCACTCCATATAGTCCCCTAACAGAAAACTGGAAACGAAAATCCTTGTTACATTTATGTCTCATTGTACTTATTTCAAAACCAAACTTAAAGAGAAGACTATTCAAATTGTACTTGCGTCTATCAACTTGTGTTACATTCAAATTCAAACAGTATTTACGTGCTTGATAGTTGCTATCTGTTTTTCTTTGTAGTAATTTAATATGTGTGTCATCAACATGAATTTAATATGTGTCAACAGCACAGTCAATAAACTGCTGACAAATTAGAGGCAAATATTGTTTCTGTACCTTAGTTGTAATTCAGTAATGCTAGTTTTACAACAATTTCATTGTCATGCAAGGATTTACATAGTGTAGCACTAGTTTAAATTTACAGCAGCAATGAATAAGGATGTTTTACAGCAATGAATAAGGATGTTTCATCACATCCTGAGCAGCCTTTGTTACTGTTTGTTTTCTTGGTATTAGCCAATCTGATTGGGATGAGATGCAATGGAAAATTAAAGTGTTTTTGTTTTTATTTTTCTGAGGGTTAAGGATATTGAATTGGGTTGTTTTTAAATTTTATGATATTTAAAAAGGTAATTACTTGTGTATGTGCATGTGTGTGTGTTTGCTTGTGTGTGTGTGTGTGTGTGTATGTATGTATGTTTCCATGAATGCTGGAGGTGATCATAGGATCTCCTAGAGCTAAAGATTCAGGCAGCTGTGAGTCACCCACTGAGGATACTAGGAATAAAACTTGGTTCCTTCAGAAGACCCATGCATCCTAAATGCTGAGAAGTCTCTCTCTAGATATAACAAAATCTTTATGTTCTTTTTTTTTTTTTTTTCCGAGACAGGGTTTCTCTGTGTGTAGTCCTGGCTGTCCTGGAACTCACGCTGTAGACCAGGCTAGCCTTGAACTCTCGAACTCTGAGATCCGCCTGCTTCTGCCTCCCAAGTGCTGGGATTAAAGGCAATCTTTATGTTCTTATAGGCTATTTACATTTTCTTTTTCTATAACTACCCATTTATTAATTAGATATATTTAATTTTCTTAATTATATTGCCTGTTTAGGTTTTGTGCAGAATAAATGTTAGTGGCATAATTGTACTCCTCTACTGATAGATATTCAGCTTTGCCTAGTTTTTGGATATACTGTTTTTTATGTTATTACTGTGGTTGCTTTTTGATTTTAACCATTGCAAAACTTTTTATGCTTTTTATAAAATAATAGGTTAGTAGAGCTATGTGTTTTGTTTTGCTTTGCTTTCTTTGGTTTTCTAGTGCTTTCATTTGTCTACATGTCTGTACCATATTTGGTACCCTGTTGTGTTTATCTCTGTAGCTACATATTACAATTTCAGAAGTGATGTGATTTCTGTAAATAGTAGCTTTTCTCTTTAGTATTGATTGGAGTATGTGTGATCTGTGTTGTGCTTAGGTTTTTTTAGAATGATATCTATTTTTAAACATTTATAAGATGTATGTTTGGGGATACTTAGAATCACCTATGCATAGATGTACACAAAGACCAGAAAAAGATATTATATTGACTTTAAATTGGAGGTGCAAGTGTGTGTGTGTGTGTATGTGTGTGTGTGTGTGTGTGTTGGAAACCAAATTGAGGATCTCTAGAAACACCTCTAGAAATCCTTAACCCCAGGACTATCTCTCTAGCTTGTTTGGCTGTGTTTCTGTGTGTACTTCAATATAATATCTCTAGTTATATAAAAAAATTAATCAAATTTTCATGGTTATTTTACTAAATTTTTAGATAACTTTGGTTAAATAGCAATTTCTACAGTATTACTTCGATGTTCAAGTATAAAGTCTGTCTACTGCCTGGCATCTCCCTAAATTTATTTTTTCAGTGCCTTAAAGTTTTCATTATGGAAGGATTTGTTCTTGGTAAGATGTATTCCTAGGTACTTTATTTGATGAGGGTTTTTCTTTTTTCAAGAGAGATAATTTTCCTAATATATCTTTAAATTGGCTATTGTACATGAAAGCTAAAGATTATTTTAAGTAAACTTATTTTTTCTGCAACTTTACTGTAAGTAAAACATTGTCTTTAATGCTTAAATAAATATATGCAAAGTCATTTATAAATAACATTCTCTAAGTTTTTCTGTTTATACAAAGCTAAGTCATGCCTGGTTAATATACCAGTGATGGGGCAGGGACTAGTGATTAAATTAAATTTACTTTTACAATATAGAAACATAAAATTTTAAAAGAAGTAACTTTAAAGCAGTCTTATTTTTGTCTACTACTACAGATGAGTAACAGTATTTTTGACAACATCTCTAAGTCAGAAATCTCTTTGGTAGTTTAGTGAATCATAAATAAATTTATTTTTTGATTGTTTTATTTATTTACTTGCCAAATATTGTGCCCCTTCCCATTCCTCACTCCAAGTGCTCTTTACTCCATCCACTTCCTCTTTGCCTATGAGAGGGTATTCTTAACCCCATCCACACCTACCTCCCTCCATCACCCAGTCACCCCCAGCACACCACCAACCACCCACCCCATGTCCCCCTTTTCTGGGTCATCAAATCTCTACAGGATTAGAAGTATCCTCTCCCACTGAGGCAGAAAAGGAAGTCCTCTGCTACATATACGCCAAGGGCCCAGGACCAGCCCATGTATGCTCTTTTGTTCCTGGCTTAGTCTCTGGGAGCAATCAAGGGTCTAAGTTATTTGATACTGCTGTTCTTCCTATGGGGTTACTATCCCCTTCAGCTCCTTCAATCCTTCCTCTAACTCTTCCATTGGCGTCCCTGACCTCAGTCCAATGGTCAGCTATAAGTATCTTCATCTATCTCAGTCAGCTGAGCTTCTCAGAGTACAGCAATTCTAGGCTCTTGTCTGCAACAACAACATGGCATCTGTCATAATATCATGGTTTAGTGCCCATCCAGGGGATAAATCCCAATTTGGGACTGTCACTGGATGGCCACTCCTTCATTCTTTGCTCCATTTTTGTCCCTGTATTTAAGTCAGGAACTATTCTGGTTCAATAATTTTCAATGTAGGTTGGTGATGCCATACCTCCACTAGGGGCCCTGTCTGTCTACTGGAGGTGGTCTCTTCAGGTTCCATCTCCTCACTGTTGGGCATTTTAGCTAAGGTCATCCACATTCTATTAGATCACTATGTTTTAAGACTGGACTTGAAGAACAACAAATACAAAGCGCACATACTCATGGAAACTCAACAGCTCTCTACTTAATAATAACTTGGTCAGGGAAGATATAAAGAAATTAAAGACTTTACAGAATTCAATGAAAAAGATGACACAGCATACTTAAACTTATGGGACACAATAAAAGCACTGTTAAAAGGAAAATTCATAGCACTAAATACCTTCACAAAGAAATTAGAAAGATCCTATAAAAGCAAATTAACAGCACACCTGAAAGCTCCAGAACAAAAGGAAGCAAACACACCCAAGAGTAGTTGATGGAAATAACCAAACTCAGGGCTGGGATGAACCAATTAGAAGCAAAGATAATGATACAGAAAATCAATACAACCAAGAGCTGGTTCTTTAAGAAAATCAACAAAACAGACAAACCCTTAGCCAAACAAACTAAAGAGCATAGAGACAGTATCCAAATCAACAAAATTCAAAATGAAAAGGAAGACATAACAACAGAAACTGAGGAAATCAAAAAAAAAATCTCATCAGCTCTTACTACAAATGTCTATACTCAACAAAACTGGAAAATCTAGATGAAATGGCTGATTGTCCAGACAGATACCAAGTACCAAAGTTAAATCAAAAGCAGGTAAACTGTGTAAACTGTCCCATAATCCCTGAGGAAGAATAAACAGTCATTAAAACCCTCCCAACAACACACACACACACACACACACAGACACACACACAAAGCAAGCTCATGGCCAGAAGTTTTTAGTGCAGAATTCCACTAGAGCTTAAAAGAAGAGCTAATGCCAATATTCTTAAAACTATTTCACAAAATGAGAACAGAAGCAGCATTACTTAATTCATTCTATGAAATCATAGTTACTCTGATACCTAAACCACACAAAGATGCAACAAAGAAAGAGAACATATCAATTTCTCTTATGAATATCAAAGCAAATATACTCAAGATTCTCTCAAACTGAATCCAAGAACACATCAAAATCATCATTCATTACATGAAGTAAGCCTCATCCCAGGAATGCAGGGATGGTTCAATATATGAAAATCCATCAACATAATCCACTATATAAACAAACTCAAAGAAAATAATTGCAAGATTATCCCATCAGACGCTGAAAAAGCCTCTGACAAAATATAATACCCTTTCATGTTAAAAGTCTTGCATTCAAATTTTAATGACCATGATGTAAATTAAACACCTAAGACTAATGTTAAAGCAAATTATTTAAAGCTAAAACAAATGGTAGAAAATTATAAATATATTTTAATTATAGATGATTTTTATTTATAATGATGGAGCCCAGCAAGACAAAAATAAACATGTGCCATACTGTAGAAAAAATTAATTTTCCCCTTTAATTATTCAGAATGCAATTGAGTCTAGAGGTGTTATTATTCTAATATCGGATGTATTCTTGCATGTACTCTGCTTGAAGTACTAAGTTTGTGTTTAGTAAGTGTGTGGAGAGGTAAACTAAGTAAGGTTTCTAACTGACTAGGCATACATTGAATATTTCTTCTCGTTGTGTTTTAATTTGTTAGAGATGCATAAATGCCAATTAGCTCACTCAAAAATCCAACTGTAACCTTGTTTCCTTCTCAGAAAAAAAACTTTAAGGAAACTCAATAAGAACCAATTTAAAGCATTCAAAGTAACTTTAAGTCCTTTCTTGTGATATCGTTTCATAAAATACATTTCTAAGAGCTAAAATTGATGATATGTGTTCCAAATCAAGTGTTTATGAGAAATTAAGCCATATCGAAAGACAAAGTAGTGCTAAATGCAGAGTAAACCCTGAACCTCAGATAATGCTCTTATTCTGTACGTATTAACCCTTGTAAACAGAATATTTTATCACTGGATAAAATATTTTATTTTTAATTAAAAAATTTTAAAGCACATCTTTCTACTCTGCTATTTTCATTTTATATTATAATATATGTATTTTTGCATTTTTTAAATATTTGTGTTTCCTTTGGTGGAAACATATTGTTTGATCAAGAAAATGCCTGTAGGAAGACCAGCAGTCTCAATTAACCTGGACCCCTGAGGTCTTTCAAACACTGGACCACCAACCAGGCAGCATACCCCAGCTGATATGAGGCCCCCAACACGTATACAGCAGAGTTCTGCTGGGTCTGTGTTCAGTCAGAGATGGTGCACCTAACTCTCAAGAGACTGGAGGCCCCAGGGAGTTTACAGGTTTGGTGAGGTAGGAGGTGGAGGGGTTGGGACATCCTCATAGAGACAGGGATCTAGGAGGAGGTATGGGATTTGGAACAGCTGGAGGATGGACTGGGAAGGAAATAAAATTTGTAGTTCAAAATAACTAAAGAAATTAATTTAAAGGAAAGAGAGAGAGAAAGAGAGAGAGAGAGAGAGAGGAAGAGAGAGAGAGAGAGAGAGAGAGAGAGAGAGAGAGAGAGAGAGAGAAAGAAGACTGAGCAAGTCTTTAAGAGCAAACCCGTGAATAGTATGGCTTCCTCCACAGCATCTGGTTCAGTTCCTGCCTCCTGTTCCAGGTCTTCAGTCGCTGCCCAGATTCCTCTCAATGATGAATGGTGGTGTTTTATAGCAGTGCTAGATTCTCCTAACTAAGGACAATAGAGCCTTTCTCTTTGACTCTGTGTTGACATAGACCTTCCTCAACATCACAACATCATGAGAATGTAGGAATAAACTATGTATCTTAAGAATATGCTCCAATGTTGAATTTCAGCATGTAGGAAAATATTACCCTACCATTATGTAACTACTTAAAGATACTAAAGTACAGAGGATCGTAATATTTTGTATCACCCTCAAATTATGTTCTTCCATCCACATAGAAAACAAGAAGTATATTACTAGCCAGAAATAAAACATAAAATTGTAAAATATTTTCTAAATACATTTATTTACATATATATAATACTTGTTTCATTTACTTAATTCATGACTATTTTGTCAAGTATTTGTAATTATCTAGACAGACATTATTTTGTATGTATTAATAGTTGATCTTAATTGCAAATAGTATAAAGCATACAGATACTAGGTAACAATAGTTTTGAATTTCAGAAAATAATTTTTAACTTTACAGTTTCACAATTACTATCAGATTTTGTTTAGTTTTGTTTTAAAATAACAATGTGTGATTAACAAAAGTTGTTTTCAAAGGATAATAGTGGAGCTTCTTGTGACTTGTAGTGATAATTCTTCCATTATTAGTTTTATTTAAATCTATATTGCCATTGTAAGAATGTGCATTTATTCATGATGCAAAATTAACTTACTGATGTTGTGATATTCTACAGAAATATTGTGGGTCATTGATACTTACATAAAAATATGTTGCCATAGAATGAAAGTCAATATGTTAAGACAAATTGTCACCTCTTCTTCAGAGGGCATGATGGATTTAGATAATATAATACAAAAGCCAAAATATAAATAGGTTCATTACAGGTAAACCACCATTTTCTTCTGATATTATGCATTTCTGCAATGACTTTCCCCTTGCCACTGCAAGGACGTTCTCAAACCATCCCTACAGTTAATTAAGCATTTGACTTCAAAACAATTGTAAACCTAGCCAGCTAAATAATTATGAATTCACCAATATTCACAAACTTATAAATACAAGTTAAGACATCCATGTCAAATTTTACAATTACATTTTGATTGACTGATGTTGGGAATAGAATTAGAGAGAAAAAATATCACAATTCACTGTAATTAAACACACACACACACACACACATATATATATATGTTTTAAATATAAAAGAAAATCATTTAAATACAATTACAGAAAGAATTTTGACATTGCAAAAATGTTTTAAATTTATTAAAAGAGCATTATATGATATGTGAAGCAGTAAAGAACTTACCTTGTCTTGAACAGTAATAGGGCAGTACAATAATGAATTTTTATTTGGGGAGTTCTTTATGCTTTACATACATGCCTTTTTTTAGAACAACTTAAAACATTAAATAGTTATTTATAAAGAATGTTACATTTAGGTGTAATTCCTTTTGCATATTGTACTGTAATGGAATTTGATAATACAGTATAAATCTATTTTTTTCCTGGGGACTATATTTTACATCTTTTCAAAATTCTACCAGAAACTACTGCTCTGAGCTGTCAGACCTGCCAAGTAAGCGACATGAAAGTAGTATCACTGCAATGTGTAAGTTTGTACTTTGTCTGAAATGAAGGCGAGTAAGTATGTACATCTCACTTATATTCTACTGGTCTTACAGAAAGATAAGAAGTCAAAGACAGGAACTTTTCTGGAGGAGTGATTTAGGGATGTGACAGTTTACTGGTCAGGCTTTTCCATGGTCACAGTTCAACATAGGAAAGGAAGCACAATTTGTTTTTCTATTGTTATCCTCTCTATATTCCTATCCACCAAATCTACATGTCAATATGTTTACTAAGTGCATCAATGTTTTTCTTGATATTGAGGTTTTTAAAGAACTAGATCTGTCAATTGCTACTTTGTATTGTTCTTGTTCTTTCCATCAAATAACCTATTCCATATCTTAACCTATTCCTGTTTTTTCTAAGTCCTTGAGTTAATTTGTTTGGAATAACTTATCTGATAGTTATGATAGCCATTTGCAGCTATGACCATTCATTCTAGACCTGCTTTCATTACACCTACAGATTCTGTTATTTATATTTTTACACACACACACATACACATGATAGATAGATAGATGATAGATAGATACAGATATAGATGATATAGATATAACTTTTATTTGTGTGTAATGGGTATGCTTAATCTGTAAGTATAGCATACACACATAGTACGGGCATAGCCCCTACCATGAGTACAGATTCTGTGGAACTGAAATCACATGTTATTGGGAGTTGAATTATATAGTTTCAGGATATCAGGCCTTGGTCTTCTGTAAGAGCATCAAGTCCTCTTAAATCATCAGAAACTCAAGGGACTTTAAAATGTACTTCCTGAGTTATTTGAAGATCCACTCATTTTCTGGCAGTGTGCTATCCCATATTCTTATGTTGTGCATCTTCTCTAGTTTCTCTTGCTATTGATTATTATTTGACTTCTTTTACAAGAAGTGGTTTTGATATTCTTTGTTGTGTTAAGATTGTGGGACCATGAAAAAGGATAGCTTGGTTTCTGGTAGAACACTGGCTAGAAATGGCTGGAGACGCTGGGAGATACGGCATACATATTGCCATGCTCCCAGACTCCAGGCTCCTGACACTCGGTCTTAGAGCTCCATTGATCAGAGCCTTTCAGTCACATAGGGCAATGCCTCTACCAGCCCCTTCCACAGGTATAGGGCATGATTACAGGCCTCAGGGCCCCAAGAGATCTACATACTAATGTGATACCTAAGGGCCAGAGGGCATAGCCAATTAAGCATCCCTTCTTAGACCCTCCTCCTTCCTTCCTCCCTATTAAACTCAGGTCTGTCCTGAGTTTGGGGGTGGGGGTTTGGTGTGTGCAGCCAGATTCATCTATGACCCACCATGACAATAAAGCTTGTAAAACCATGGACTTCCTCGTGTCTTTGTGGCCCTGCCATAGGGAACCATGAGAAGAACTTTAACTAATAAGCCATTGCCATTTCTGCTACCTAATCTCCCGCCTGAAGACCTCTCTACTTTCCAGCTGCAGAAGCCACCAATTCAACCAAGCTAGCTGATTTAAGCCTTGATCCAGCCAAGCGAGTGCCATACCAAGAGTCTCAACCCATGGGGCCCTGTTGGGGCTTCCTCATTCCTCTCGGCTGCAGGCCAGCCCCATATGCCCCCACATCTCTGTTTTCCCAAAGCTCTCAGAAGTGTCTGGGAGCCTGAGGACATAAGCCTCCAGCCTCCAGGTCAGCCATCTGCCGGAGACCACCACTCAAAAGCCCTGCCCCCGTGGAACTTCAGACTGAGATCTCCCCATGCTTGGGCAGAGCCCTGCAGCATCCACAAGGTGCACCAAGTGGAGAAACACAGTCAAACACCCACACCTCTGTTCCCAGGAGCCTGTGAGATTGCAACAGGACTCACGCATGCCCATGCACAAGCTAACAACCCCACAGGTAGTGGAGGATGCCACAGACCCCTGAAAGGTTTTATATCTGAGGGAAATGCACTCGTTGACATAACTGCCTCAACAGGGACTTTCATATCCTCCACTGAGCAAGCAGACCAATTCCATTCATGCACACACACAAATATAAAGGGGCTTCATGCTTCCTTCCCTCATATCCCCCTTGCTCAGGTCCAAAGGATAATAAAAACATGTACCTCTCGTGCATTCCTCATTACCACCCCAGCTTTACAAACCATGGACACCAGTCCTAGAGGCCTCAAATCCAATGCCTTATGGCAAATCGATGTCACCCATATTTTTCAATTCGGTAGACACAAATATGTTTTTGTCACCATAGATACTTACTCACATTTTATATGGGCCACAGCACAGACAGGTGAAAACTCAAAAAGGTTAATTCACCATATGCTCTCTACCTTTACCATCATGGGCATTCCTCAACAGATAATAACTGACAATGGCCCTGCCTTCACTAGTTCTTAGTTTAAAACCTTCTGCACATGCTGGGAAATTACCAATTATACAGGAATTTCCCACAACCCTCAGGGCCAAGGAATAATAGAAAGAACACATCAGACCCTGATGACCCAACTTCTGAAACAAAGAACAACTATTTATCCACCTAATGTACAATTAATGATGGCCCTGACTACCCTGAGCATATTAACATCTACAAAAACTCCAAACACCCTCCTATATCCCTCCTTTGGCACACACAAAAATTAGCTCCCCCTATCCTAGTACAATGGTGAGATCCTTTGGATGGAATTTGGAAGGGATCAGACCCCCTCCTTATGACTGGGAGGGGATTCACTTGTGTTTTTCCACAGGACCAGCCTAAGCCTATCTGGGTCCCTGCCAGAAATGTCCGACACCCTCCTTCCAACCAAGAGGATGGCCTGTCTCTCACTGACAGATCAAGAACCAAGGAGGGAGAAAAGAAGGCCAGGAGATACCATGCCCAGAGGAATAGCAGGATCTCCTGGAAGGACATCCATGACCTAGTGACAGCTGCCCAGGCCATGTGCCCTCCACAAGCACCCTTCTCCTCTATTCTCTTGGCTGTTTTTGTCATCCTTCATGCTAACTCTGCTACTGCCCAACATCTACCATTGGAGATTCTATGCTAGGGAAACCTAGAATGGGCACAACAAAGTAATAGGAACCCAGGACTGCCCACTTGAAGGATGTTGAACCAGGATTGAGATTCCCCTACACCCAGAATATATCTCTACTATCCCCAGCACTTTTCTCTGCTTCCCTTACCGAAACACAGGTGAATGCTTCCAGGAGGTCTCCACATATGGAGGTTCCAGATATTGGAGCTGCAGAATAGAATCCACCAGTCTTGGTGGCACCATGCTCACCAACTTTAAAACTCATTTTCAGCTTTCAATCAGTGATCCATGGAATGAACATTGGAGAACCAGAGTCTTGGATAAACTCTACCCCAACGGCTATGCCAGATACTCTGTAGCTGTCTTATATGTCTCCCATGAACTTGTCCCTGTCCCCAAATCAGCCTTTACCCATGCTAATATTATCCAACAGGAAAACCAGTCTCAAGAGGAACTACAAGCTCCCCTCTCTTGGCTATAGTACATCCAATATGCAGCAGACCTCCTTCCCTTAACGACCCACCCCAATTCCTCCCAATGCTTTTCTGTGTCTCTCTCTCCCGACCATTATTAACAGCTGTTCCCATTAACTTCTCCCTTTATAACCTCCATGGACCCCTGCCTGCAAGGAAAGCACAGGACATTCCTCTCTTTGACCTATTCCCACCTCTTTGCCTTGTAGGGCCCTTATCAAAACCCCATCTCACATGTGCCCATGACATCATCATCACCAAATCAGTATATGTTAACCTTCCTGCCCTCCTCTGGTCCAAAGGCACTATAGGTGCCTGTATCAACCCTCATTTTCAGGGCTCCTGTGCCCCCGTGGTTGTTGTCCCCCAGGTTTATCACTATGAACCTGAAGAACTCGCCTTGTAGATGGGAGGAAGCAGAAAGGAGAGATCTTCATCCATCTGGTCATTGGCCTGGGCCTTGCCATTTCACTTGGTGCTATTGGAACTGCTGGAGCAGCCCTTGTCCAAATACAACATCCCGCTGGTGATTTCTAGGACAAGCTTGACCAGGCAATGGCCTCTACTACAAACAGCCTTGAATCTCTTCAATTCCAGATAACCTCTTTAGCAGGAGTTTCTCCTTGGACAAGCCCTTGGACTTGTTGACTGCTGAACGGCGGGGGTTGGTGGAGGCGGGGAACACTTGTGTTTTACTGGGGGAGGAATGTTGCTTCTATGTCAATGAATCTGGGCTGATAGGACAAGATGTACAAATGCTCAAAGAGCTCCTAGGGAACCTACAGGCACGCCATACTCTCAACACACCTTCCTACCCCTTGGTACTCTAACCCCTTGATGGCTCAGATTCTTCCCCTCCTTGGCCCCATACTAGCCATTGGAGCCTTGCTTCTCTTGGAATCCTGCCTCATTCAGTTTCTAAAGCAACAGAGAAGACGAATTGCAAAGGCAAATACCAATCAGGTCTTGATTCAGTATCAAACTATTCCCAACATAGGAGACACTTATTCTGATGACACCTCTCCATTATAAAAGAAAAAGGGGGAGTTGTGGGACGTTGGGCTGTGAGAAGCAGCTGGGTGTCTGGTTGAGCACAGACCTTGAACCCCGGACCTTAATTGGACTGCAAGTGTTCGGCTTTGCTCCTGGTTCCTGGTTCCTTTCACTCAGCTTGAGGCTCCACTGTCCCTCCCACAGAGAGGTCTAAGGCTGTCAGTCAGGAAGAATAGTGCCTCAGGGTCTCCCACATGTAGATGAGGTATCTTCAAGCTCTCAGACCAAGTCAATAGACTTTACTGCCAGACCCTAACCCACCTGGAAACTGTATATTCTATTCAGGGGAAGTAAAAAAGGTGCGAGAATCATTCTGATGTCTGAGAGTTTCTGTCACAAGAGTTGTAACACTTTGGAAGAGATCTGCTTTCCCAAGGTGCCTTCAGGACCCTCCCCTCCTTGCTAGCTAGTTGGCTTCTAATTGGCCCAGCCCGGACCGGCTCAGCCTAGAGGGACAAGTGCAGCACCTGGGAGTGACTGGGCAGAGACAGCGGAGAGGTGAGCAGAGGCAGCAGCCAAGGTGATCTCCCCTCCCTGCTTGCACTCTGTCCCATTGACCCGGACCCCCGACACCAGACCGGGCCAGAGATCGTGGTGGGACACCCTCCACAACAGGGACCCACATTAAGACTTGCCTTGTGTACTACAATATGGTTTGTTTTAGAGAAAGGCCCATGGGATGTTTGACACAATTGTATATTCTGAAGTATTTAGATAGAATGTTCTGTACATATCTGTTAAACCTATTTAACTTAGAAAACATTTGAGTTTAAACTGTGACTGGTCGCCTATGCCTGTAATCACAGGCTACTCAGGAAAGTGAGGTGATTAAATAGTGAGTGTGTGTAAATCTTGAGAGATAGTGAGATGCTGTTAAAGAAATAATAAAACAATTGTTATTTCCTCCAATTTTGGTTGTACACACCTACCAAGCACAGGAGAGGCTGCTGCAGGAGAATTGGAAGTGAAATACTAACCCAAACAACTTCAACAAATAAAGCTTTAAGACCCCATCTACAGTGTGTTACGTCTCTCTCTGTCTCTCCCAAGTTGAAACAGATACAATTATTCATTAGTATGTGAAACAAAAAATATTTCTATAATTATTTTCAAAATTTTCCAGATTAAATATTATAAAATGTTTGTCTATATATTTATTTGTTTTGATGTATTAGCACATAATTTCTGTCATCTATCTGCTTTTCTCTTTTCTTGAAATGTATTTTTAACTTGAAAGTGCTTGACTCTAACTAGAAGGCTTGTACATGTATTGCACTTAAAAGTTTAGGTCCATGATTCATTTCTCATCAATGATTTTCTCAGTAATTACATTCCATTTTGTGTTATTTATTTTACATTATTATGGTTATTACGGAGCTAAATTGATCATGATATATGATGTATTGCTAAGACTAGAGAAATATGCAAACCTTGAATGAAACTGGGATAAGCCCTTGTAAATAAAACGTATTTCCTGATTTATTTATTTTTTATACTGCACGGAAGGAAGGTGGGAGTTAGGTAAGAAGTCTCATCAAAATTACTATTACTTTATATCCCTTCTCTAAAGAAATTTCATTTGATTGTACCTTAAAGATAAAAGCAAAAAGCTTATTATCATGGCCATCTTAATGTTTTGTTGATATTTTACCATATTCAGCTTTTCTGTGTCTTGTGAATACTGACCGGGGAAAAATTATTTCCTCAGTGATGTAAGACAATTTTGCTGAGGTTTCCCAATGAGATGAATGTATCAGCGACTACATCAACCACTGTTAATTTAATGTTTATAGTAGTTTAGCATTTATGGTTATGAAGCCTTGTCCTAGATTTGTGCATAATGGCTTGCTTTTATTATCCTTTATAACAGTGCATCTTCCCTAAAACAAGAAATGTGTGAAATCGGGGAAAAAATTTTGCTGATGAGGGCTATAATGATAATTTTACAAATTTGAAAAGAAATAATTAGGGTTATTTATGGCAAGTGCATCTCTTTAAAGCACTATTAAGTGCTTATTTATTTTTGTACATTGAGAAATGGCTGGCAGTTTTCTGTGGTATTTGCTGAAAGGTTACTTATATTTTTTAGGTATGAAAATATAGGTATATTTATCTGATTTTAATGAATGCATAGATAAAATAAATATATGTTTTAACTATATTACCTAATATAGAAACATTTTAAGCCTAGAAATGACTGATATCAGTTCAGATATACTTCAGTTTATTATTATAAAACCCACTAAAGACTAAGTTGTGTTGAGTATATATAATAAGTTTACAATGCATATTTTCAATGACTTATTTTATTGAAATCTTATTATACACTAAAATGATTTATGCTATAGCATCTATTTTGTAAAGCTTACAAAATACTAAGAAATTTAACCAAACTTTCTATTTACACATAACTAATTTTGGGGGAGATTTTGCATTAATTTAAAGTTTTACTCCCCAAAACTCATTCTTTTGTCACAATTTTCAAAGGACTATTGGAAAAAAAACAAGTCTAACAATGACTCTTTCATGTGCCCTCTTTCAAATGTTAACAGTAAATGCTTGGCCCATTCTCAAATTCTTTGTAGCAGACAGTGTGAAGATGCTGCTAATTTTTTCTATTTTTAGCTGTTTTAGTTACTTGTTTGCACATTAGAATTACTGTTAGAAAAACAGAACAATAGTCCTTAGGTTAACAATTTTCTATTTGTGAGGTGCGCCACTTTAAACAATGTCAATTTTTCAGGTTAAAACTTCATAAGAAATGAAGACAGGAAGATGGGAGTATTCTAACTAGGCTATTTGAGGTCACCTCTCCCCTGACCCCAATTCTTCCTATCTTTATGCCATACAAAATTAGAGAAGTAGTCTAAATACATTTGTCTTTAGATGTGAGTTCTCATAATTTTAAATAAATTCCTCTTCCACATTTGGTCTTGAATAGATTCTAAAGAGATTATTGTGACATTCTTAGTGTCACATGAAGTGTCCTCAGCCTAAAATTATCAAATAAATTATTGTTGTTGTCCTTTAGGAAAATGTCCCTTTTTCTCTCTCTGTGAACTCTCAAAGGTTGGAAATAATAATGCACTGGTAAACCAGAGACATGCAATCCTAATCCTACTGCTGTCCCATTAATACATTTCATTTCTTTTTCTTTTCCACACTAATCTTGTTACAAGCCTCTTGAGCCACTTTAACTTAAAATATATCAAATATATTTTAGTGGCGTATCTTTGCAGCTCCTCCTGTCAGGAAAGCAAAGGATTCTTACAAAGAATTTACTGCACTTTGCTGTAATTCCTAGGAAAGCTTTCCATTGATTCTTTCTGCTGTTGATTTTAGTAAAGAAAGGTGACTGACATCATAGATTTGCTCTAAAATTTTTTATATTGTTTATAGATTCTAGTACCTACAGTCAAAGATGATCTTGGGCTAAACCTCTGAAATTGTCAACCATGTTCTAATAAGCAATTTCTCTTTATGTTGCCTTAGCTACTGTGTCTCATTACAGCAATAGTGTTAACTGTAGCTTTTATTTCCTCTGATGAAGTGAAGAGAGGAGAGCTGTACACAAGCTGTGTGAATACATGGCTTGGGCTGAACCAAGAGTGTTTCCTCCTCTATTCTAACTCTCCTTAGGCCCTGACCTTAAAGCTCTTAGCCTCTGTATAAACTAATCTTCTGCAAGCTCAGACCTTGGCTTCAGCTTCCAGCATCCCTCTGCTAACCAGGGCCTAGAATGTATCAGTCTTTGAGATTTAGCGAATAAACTCATTCATTGAAGCTTTTACTGATCTCTGGCTAGCTAGTTCAACTCAAGTATTTTAGATCAAACTTTTCTCCAAGATGACTGATGAAAATTGACTTCTTTTCCCTGCTTACTGAACTGCACCAACCGAACGGCTCTGAACTGAACTAAACAGAACTCCACTGCCTTGCCTGAACTCAACTGAAGGGCACGCACTGAGCTATCCTCCCTCTGTCCCCCTTTCTCTCCCTGCAATGTCTTTTTAACTCACTTTCTTTTTTTTTCCTTTTCTGTTCTCCTGAGAGTTGGGAGTATCATATCTCTGACTCATTCTGTCAATTTTTTTCTCTAATTCATCACTAGGTCACCCAATTAGATGTCACTTTCAAATATGGTGCTTCCTTTTACAAACTAACTTTACCTTTGTTGTTTGGGATTAAAGGTATACCAAGAGCATGTCTACAGCAAGAGGGATAAAGGTGTACTAAGGACATGTCTGTATTCAAGCCAGAGGGAATTATAGGTGTGATCTCTTACCAGAGTAGGCATGTTGCTAGATTTAGAATTCCTTTATATAATAAAATGTCACTAAGGCTATAACTAACATTTTATTTCACAACTGTTGGTTTGGCACCAAATACTGCAGGTCCAGTGGTCTTCAAAATACTAGATGCCTTTGTCACAGGAAACTCACCAAATTGTCTTTACGGGGATGCTTCTTTGTTCATCAGTTTATCTCTGATGTAAATGAGACTTTATATACCCACTGTTGCTCTGTCCACAAGCTTTACCAAATGTGAACTTTAAAGAAGTAGATCAATAAATCAGAGTAAAACCAGATGTGCTAATCTCAGCATTTTAAACTGAGGCCACACTAGGAAAACTCTGAATTTGAGGCCAGCCCCAGGCTACATGTAAAGTTTTAAGAAAAAAAGGACCACATAGAGATAAATATAATACAAAAAGGAAAAAAATAACCATAGCTGCAATACACACACACACATACACACACACACACACACACACACACACACACTCACACACTCACAAACACACATACACAGTTTTAGTTCTGTTTGACTAGAACTCCCTCTGTCAGATGTCAATGGTTTTCAACCTGTGCACTCTGCCCTTCCCCCCACCGTTGGCAAACCTATATCGCTAAAAATATTTACATTACAATTGAAATGAAATTACAGTCATGAAATGAGAAACTATACTAAATAGTCTTAGCTTTTGAAACTTTTAGAACCACTGTACTAAGCGAATCAGGATGACAAACTCATAAGTCTTTTGCCTGTGCCCGTTGAGTGTTGCAATTACAGAAGTGAATAACCATGCCTAACAGCAATGTTTTTAATATAAATTGAGAAAATATAAAACACAGGATGTGGGTACTCTGTTTCATTTTGATGTATTGCATTTCACAATCATAACAACTGAAGACTTATAAACTGAGAAAAAAAAGAAGTTGATCCTATCAATAATGTCTTATTCATGTTTATAGTAAAGTGAAATGATTTTCTTATAAAGACTTTTTGTGTGAATTTTCACTGTACCCTTATGAAAGATATAAGTGAGTGGATTGGTTTAAACCTTCAACTTGAAGATAACTGATTAAACAATTAAAACAAAAGTAATTTTTTCCTAAAAAAATGTAAAAGTAATCAGATTCAGTAAATCTTTGATACTTAAATATTTTACACATTAATTTGATTACCTTTATTAGACATGAATGTAAGTAGAATACTAGGAGTGTCGTGAAGAAACTTACAGTCATAAAACAAACCAAACTGAAAATTAGAGCCTTGGTTTAGACATGAGCCACATTTTTTAGACCTTTTCCACAACAACCAGTTCTGAGATTTCCCCTTCATTAATTCATATATCTTCATAAGCATATTAATGCATATATATATATATATATATGAATATTGCAAGAGGTTTAGTGGAGTTACCCTGCAATGAGGGCTAAAAGATGCATCTCAGTGCATCTCAAGCATCAACGTTGATGCAGTTCATGACAGTTATAAACAATATTTTAGCTTCCTACTATTTAGACCAAAAGAGAAAGATAGACATTTATTGTTGTCACTATGATTTTCGTAAGTAACCAGTCAGATAAGTTTTTTATCAAATCCAAACTTTGACTTCCAGTGATGATTATAATTCAAGTTACAGATTAATAGAACCTAGTTATTTGGCATGACCTAGACTACATAAATTTCAATTATATAAGCATACGTAAGAATTTGGATTACATACTGTGGTATCTATATGACATCTCAGTTATGTTTTTTGTTGGTTTTATTTCTTTTTATTCTTTTGCCCTCTCTTACTCCTTTTACCATTTCTTCCCGTTGCTATTTTCAATTTATGTCAAGACATGCAGTCGTTTAATCTTGTGTTGCATTTTTCTTTTCACACAAAGAGAAGACCACTTGCTTATTTCTGCTCAGTGATTTTTCAACACACATACTAGAATTTTCCAAGCCCAGTAGAGAAGTTCCAGTTCATTGGATAACTTATAGAACTTAGCAAGGCTTCATCTGGCCAAACTTGAGTGGTTTCTTTCCTGGTCTTAAAATGACTCTATCTTTGAAGTGTATTTTAACTGTAAATGTCAACTGTGTGGAAAGAGAGGTATTTATTTTCCGGAACTCATTTGAGTTCTGTCACATATCATAAACTACCAGAAGATTTATTAATCCAAATGAATGTCACTGTTATGGAAAGCTTTGAGTAGTTAAAACCAATGAGATACTTTTAAAAGGCAAGTTTGCTGTAGCAGCTGGGATGTAACTTAGAGAGTCTTATGACTAAATCCAGTGAGGCTATTTAAAATGTAAGCACTTCAGTGAATGTCATAGAAGACTAAGGTTAGTAAATGTGTTATTTTGAATAAATATATTATGGTTGAGGGATATCATTATTTGTTGGATAATTTTATGCCATCAATCACATAGTTAAGCCTTAACATTTTCAATCAAGTAACAAATCATCAGCAAAGTTTCATATAGCAAGATAAACTAATAAAATTTAATTTTTTATGAATATCAACAAAGATAATTGTAACAGTTTGTTATTTTATTTAATGGAAGCAGAAATGCCCACCTCTAAATTACAAGGACACAGCTACAGTCTTGAATATAAAGGGAAAAATTAAGTGTTTAAATAAATATGCACATATATATTTGTTTAATACATAGGTACATGCTAATAGTCTAGCCATACACGATGTTTATATTCTTAGATAACATAATATACCCTACTACATAATCATATGAAATAAGACAAACATATTTATTCATAGGTATATTTTGAATATGCCATATAAAGAATTCATTTGTAAAAATACCAAAACATAAAATTATCCAGGTGCCTCTAATTAGTCTCCACTGCCCATATGTAAATAAAGAATTACAATATTTTGTGTCATATTCAGAGTATTTCAGGAAAGAATTAAAAGCCATTGTGTTCGTGTTGTCTTACTTTTATTTTTCATTTTTTTGTTTTGTTGGTTTTTTGTTTGCTTTTGTTTTATTGTTACTATTTTTTTAAAAACATGTTGAATACATAGTTATTCCCTCTCACACGTAGAAGATCGGTGCAAGGAACTCCATAGACACCAATATCCAACCACATTCTTGCCATTTACATAGTACCATTTGGTATTAACATGTGGCTTATACTCATGCTCTAATATTGTTGACATAGTCTCTAAATAGTTTTTAATAACAGCATTCCATACATATTGATATTACGTAGAGCATAGTAGTGGGAGAAGGAAGCCAGTACTTATACATTCTTTTCATGAATTTTTCCCAAGCACCTGAGTAGGTCTGAATTCAGGGGAGGCTGAAACCCTTTCTATTTTAGCTGTGTTTTCATCTCTTTGTAAGAGCAGGCTCATGGTGGATTTAAGCACTCTGTATGATGGAAGTTGTGTCACTTTGGCATTTTCTTGCAAGTATCTTAGAAGCCAATATTATTTTTATTCACATGGAAGGTGCTGGACACCATATGCTTGTTGCATGGAATCTGCTAGAAATCTTTTTGGCCAGTTTCATGGACATACTGTATCCAAACATTCACAATGGTGCGTCAGAGTCTAAATCCCCTACTAGCTTTCAAATTGCCTTAAGACAACTTTGCTTCTATACCCCTTTGTATATTTTCTACCTGTTGTCTTCTCTCTTTAAATAAATCAAGACTCTTATAGAAAAGCCATAAGTTTCTGGCTTCTTATGATTTAACATCATAATGACTAATAAAGGTATAAAAACTTATAGCTTTTTTCTTTAACACTTCTTTTACTTTAAGGTATATACCATCTTCCAACTAAATCCCAAAATCAATTAAATGATATTTACACCAATAGTCACATAAAACAAATGATTAGTACCATATTTTAAAAAAATTTTAGAGACAGGCATATTTTCAAAAGGGGTTGTCTCTTTTATACTTGTTATATAGAGTATTTAGCTGCTAAACTGAATATTGATAGCAAGTATAAAAAAGAGTTTGGTTCGGCTACAAAACCCATTTTTGTTTCAAATACCACAGAACATTTTCACATAAATAAAATAAACTTTAAATATAGTTTTTTTTTAACTGGTTGGGAATATATAACATTTATTCAAGTATTTAAAGAGCATTAATTATATATCATACTTTTTAACTCATTGTTCATACATCTGCCACCACCAAAACCAAAAACACAAACACACTTTTAAAGATCTACTTTCCAAGAATTGAAGGAACTGAAGAGGATAGCAACTCCAATAGGAAGACCAATAGTGTCAACTAATCTGGACCTCTGGGAGCTCAAAGAGAAAAAGCCACCAACCAAAGGACATGCATGCACTGGTCTGAGTCCTCAGGCAAAACATGACTGCTTTGTCTGGCCTCAGTGGGAAAGGAGGCGCCTAAAACTGTAGAGACTTGATGCCGCAGGAAGAGGGATACTGGCGGGGGTCACCTTCTCAAATGAGATGGAGTTGGGGTTGGGAAAAAAATCTCTGAAGAGGATCAGGAGGGAGGGTCAATATTTAAGATGTAAGTAAATAAATAATTAAATAAATATCCTGTTTCCCACTATGACTTTCATATGACATATTCTCTGTAGACTTGTATGTTTTAACACTTGATTCACAGTTGTTACCAATGCATGGACCTTTCATAGTTAGTTTTCTTCCCTTCTTTTCTATTGATTGATTGGTTTATTTTTAGACATAATATATTTGATCATGTTTCTCCTCTTCCCAATCCTTTCTACTTGTCCAACCTCATTTGTGCTCGCTCTCTCTCTCTCTCTCTCTCTCTCTCTCTCTCTCTCTCTCTCTCTCTCCACACACACACACACACACACACACCAAACCAACTCAGAAAATAAATAAGGATAATAAGCGCAAAGTGTGCACATCACTCACACTCAATCATACTTCAGTGCAGGCCCCATTCTCCAAAGTCATTGGTCAACACAAATCAAACTACATTGATTTTAAATTTGTTTTGTTGTTTTGGTTACATTTTGTTTAATTTTGTTTTGTTTTTTATTTAGTTTTGCCTTTCTGATTTCCCTGACAGAATGCATTGCTTCTAATGAGGAAAATGATATAATCATTACTGAATTTTATTCAAGAGAGAAATATATAAGGCAAATTTGTTCAATTACAAATTATAGTAGATCAGCTTCCCTTGCCATGTCCATCTTCCCTGCTTGCTGGGTCCTTTGGACACACCAAGCTGCCCTTAGCAGCTATCCCCTCTGGACCTCAAGGAAACAGTGGAAGAACTCTCTACTCAATGATACCAGGGTCATGGAAGAAATAAGGAAAGAAATTCAAGACTTTGTAGAATTCAATAAAAATGAAAGCAGAACATACCCAAGTTTATGAGACAAAGTGAAAGCAGTGCTAAGAGCAAAGTTTATAACACCAAGTTCTTTCATTAAGAAATTTAGACATTCATGGTATGTATTCATTAATAAATGGACATTAGCCAAAAAAGTACAGAATACACAGGATACAATACACAGAAGTAAAGAAGGTTAACAAGCAGAAGCTCCCAAGTGAGGGTGCCTCAATCTCACTTTGGAGGGAGAAGAAATTAGTCATGGAAGGCAGAGGGAGGGAGAGACATGAATGGAAGAGGGGAGGGGGAATGGAAAAAGGGGAACATCATCAAGTATGGAGTAAGGGTGGGAGAAGGAGAGAAATCCTGAGGGCCAGCAGAATGAAGGGAAATATGTAACCTCATGGGGTGGGAGGATAGGAGTATCCTCTATGAAGTACCAGAAACCTAGGAAGTGAGAGACTTTCAAAATTTACCATACTCAGCTCAGTCAGTCAATCAGCTCTCATGGGAGACAAGGAGGGTTGAAAAAGACAAAAACAATTAGACAAAATTATAGCATGACTCCAGCCAGTAATGAGGCTGAAGTAGCTTTATTTCTCTCCAGCATACTTTTATATCACTCTAGTACATCCAAAAAAAAAAAAAAAAAACAAAAAAAAACCAAAAAAAATGAACAGTTCTAAGATCAAAGACAAAGTAACCGAGTAAAGTAGTAAACAAGAAAATCACACAAGATAGTAATTAATAAGCAAAAAGATCTACAGCTTAATAATTAAGTAAAGTAGTAAACAAAGCTCCATGGCTACTGATTTTAATATTCTTATCTGAACTTACTTCCTTATGTGAGCCCAGTGACAAATGTCAAATTCCTAGAAGCAGCACCAAAAGCTCTCAACAAGAACTCAAAGGGAGGGACCTTAGATGAAGTACCCATTAGTAAATAGAGGGGGACTTTGTGAGTGCACTTCCAATAGAAAGATAGGGCATCAAGTGGAGGGATGGGGTTACCATACCACAGTCAAACACCCTGACCCAGAATTGTTCCAGCTAAAAGAACTACAGAGACAAAGATGGAAGAGACTGATGGAAAGGTGGTGCAGTGATGGGCCCAACTTGGGATCCATCTCAAGAGGAGGCTCCAAGGTCTGACACTCTTACAGATGGTATAGTGTGCTTATAGATAGGAACCAAGCATGGCCCTCCTCTGAGAGGCCTAACAAGCAACTGACTGAGACAGAGGCAGATACTTATACAGAACCATTAGACTGAAGCCAGAGAACCCTATGGTTGAATTAGGGAAAGACTAGAAGAATTTGAGGTGGAGGGTGACCTCATAGGAAGACCAGCAGTCTCATTTCACCCAGACTCCTGAGATCTCTGAGACACAGAGCCACCAACCAACCAGCATACTGCTGGTCAGAGGCCCCTAATGTACACAGCAGAGTGCTTCCTGGTCTGGCCTCAGTGAAAGAATGCTTAATCATTAAGAGACATGATGTCATAGGGAGTGTGGAAGCCTGGTGTGGGTTGGGGCAGGGGGAACAGCTTTTTGAAAACAGGGGAAAGGAGGAATGGGATGATGGACCAGGTGTGGGGCAATGACTAGACTGTAAAAAAGTAAAAGTAATAAAAAGATTGAAAAAAAAGTAAAACTAAAGTATCAATTGATCTTAATTTTAAAAACAGAAAAAGAAATTTAGAATGTCCTCATACCAGAACTTAAAAGTACACCTGAAAACTCTAGAAAAAGAAAAAGCAAGCATATCAAAGACAAGTAGAAGGTAGGAAATAGTCAAAACCGGGGTTAAAATCAAAATAAAAAACACGATACAAAGAATCAATGAAACCAAGAGCTGGTTCTTTGAGTAAATCAACAAATAGACAAACCCTTAGCCAAACTAATCAAAAGACAGAGAGACCATATCCAAATACACAAAATCGGAAATAAGAAGGGATACAAAATAAAAGACACTGAGGAAACTCCAAGAATCATTAAGTCTTACTTCAACAGCCTATACTCTACAAAATTGGGAAATCTTAACAAAGTGAATGATTTTCTAGAGAGATATCACTTACTAAATTTAAATCAAGATCAGGTAAATTATTTAAACAGCTCAGTAACCCATAAAGAAATAGAAGCAGTCACTAATAGTCTCCAGGATCAGATGACTTTAGAGCAAAATTTTACCAGACTTTCAAAGAAGAGCTAATATCCATACTCCTCAAACTATTCCACAAAATAGAAACAAAAAGAACACTGCCAAACAAATTCTATGAAGTCACAGTCACCCTAGCACCTAAACCATACAAATACTTAACAAAGAATGACAACTTCAGACTGATTTCTTTTATGAACAATGATGGAAAAATACTCAATAAAATACTCACAAATTGAATCCAGGAACAAATCAGAAACATCATCCACCATAGCCCTGTAGGTCTCATTTAGAGATGCCAGGATGGTTTAATATACAATAATCCATAAACTTCATACAGCATATTAAGAACTGAAGAAAAATTTTCATATGACCATTTCATTAGATGCTGATAAAGCTTTTGATAAAATCCAACACCTCTCCATGTTAGAAGAATTAGAGAGATCAGGGATAAAAATCAGATATCTAACCATAATCAAAGCAATATACTGCAAGGCAGTAGCTAACATCAAAGCAAATGGAGAGACAATTAAAGAAATTCCACTAACATAAGGGACAAGACAAGGTTGCACAATATCTCCCTATATATTCAATATAATACTTGAATTTCTACCCACAGCAATTAAGGCCAGTAAAAGAGATCAAGTGAATATAAATTGGAAATTAAGAAGTCCAAGTATTGTTATTTTCAGACGATAAGATAGTATATATAAGTGATCCTAAAATTTTTATCAGAGAACTCCTAGAGCTAATAAACACCTTTGAGCAAAGTGGCTGGATATAAAACAAACTCAAATCAGTAGCCCTTTTTAAGCAACTGGTAAAGGGAAATAATATCTTTCATAGTAGCCACAAATAATATAAAATATCTTGGCGTAACTAGACAAACTAGTGAAAGATCTGTATGACAAGAACCTCAGGTCCCTGAAGAAAGAAATGAAAGAAGATATTAGAAGATGAAAAGATCACCCATGTTTATGAAATAGTAGGATTAACATAGTGTTAATATTAAAATAACTATAGTGGGTTGGCCTAGTGCTGCTTGTATTCTAATGCTAATTCGGGGTCTCCAAGACTTGCTACTCCAAAAGACAAGAGAAAGGAATTGGGGATTCAGGATTAGGTATGGAGAGGAACAGGAGTAAAGGCTAGATGGCCATAAAAATAAATGGAAATCTTCAACTGAGGGGGGTGAGGAGTTTGAGGAGAATCTCTAGGAGGAGACAGAGACTTGGGAAAAGGAAGACACCCAAGAATTAGTCCTTAGCTGTGACCTCATAGCATTGAGGGCATGGAATTTGTTGAAGCCACCTTTTGTTGCCAGACAAATCCCCAGAAAAGTGGTAGTGACAACAACCCACCCACAAAACTTTTGACCTAAAATTTATCATTTGTATGAGAAATGCAGAGACAGGGGATGGAGCAGAGACTCAGGGAATGGCCAAGCAATAACCGGCCCAATATGAGACCCATCAACAGGCAAGCACCAGTCCCTGACATTATTAAAGATACTCTGTTCTACTTGCAGACAGGTGGCTAGCATGGCTGTTTTCTGAGAGGTTCCACCCAGCAAGTGACTCAGACAGATACAGTCACCCACAACCAAACAGTGGACGCAGCATGGGGTCTTCTGTGGAAGAAAAGAGAGAAGGATTGCAGGCCAGAAGGGTATAGCAACTCTATAGGGAGAGCAACAGAGTCAACTAACCTGAACTCTTTAGGCTCTCACAGTTTGAACTACAAACCAAAGTGCAAACACAGACTGGATCTAGGCCTTCTCGCACATATGTAGCAGTTGTGCATCCCGTCTTCATATGGACCCCGGAACAAACTCGAGCTCATGGTATCCCAAAAGCTGTTGCTTGTCCGTGGGATATTCCTCTAGCTGGGCTGCCTTGCCTGGCCTCAGTGCGAGATTTGCCTAGCCCTACAGAGACTTCTTGTGCCAGAGTAGAGGGATACCTGAGGGGACCCCCACCAGCTCAGAGGAGAAGGAGATGGGGATAGAGGAAAGACTGTGAGAGCAGGTTACTGGGAGAGGAGCAGTGAGCAAGCTAACAAGGGAATTAATAATAATAATAATAATAATAATAATAATAATAAATATAATAAAATTAATTTAAAATTATGTTAGACTATGATAATTGATTTGAAAGAAAATAAATGGAGAGCAGGAGAGATAATCTATGTAAAATATTTGAAAAGTTTACAGAGAGGAGGGTAAATGTCTTAAAGACCTGTAGAGGATAATCCACCAGACATAAGTACACTGTTTCCAATTTCTGACTGTTATGAACAGAGCGGCAATATGGTAGATCAAGTATCCCAGTGGCAGGATGAAGTATCTTTTAAGAATATGCATAGCTGTATCTTGAGGTAGATCTATTCCCTCCTTCCTGAGGAACTGCCCCACCGATTTTCATAGTACAAGTTTGCACTTCCATCATTAGATGGGCATTTCCCTTACTTCACATTCTCCCTAACATGGGTTGTCACTTGTTTTGTAACTTTTACCATTCTGTCAGGTGTAAAATAAAATCGCAAAGTCGTTCTGATTTTCATTTCACTAATGCCTAAGGATGTTGAAATTCTTTAAGAATTTTCAACCATTTGAGTTTTTTCTATTGAGAATTATGTTTAAAAATGTATATCCTATTAATTGCGATAAATAATAAATTTGATAATAAATAAAATTTTTGTTGTCTTTTTCTTTTTATTCCTTATATAAGTTGAATATTAGCCTTCTATTGAATAAGGAGTTGCTGAAAATCATTTCCTACTGTGTAAACTGGCATTTTTTCCAGAACAATGATGTCCTTTGCAGTTCAGAAGCTTCTTGGTGTCATGAGGTTACATTTGTTAACTGTTTATTTTGTGCCATTGCCAAAGATGTTCTGTTCAGAAAATCTTTTCCTGTGCCAATAAGTCTATTTCATATTTTCTCTTCTATGAGGTTACAGCATCTGGTTTTATATTAAGGTCTTTGATACATTTGTATTTAACTTAGCAGGTGATAAATACGTATCTATTTTCAGTATTCTACATGTAGCGGTCCAGCAGATTTTACTGATGATTATGTCTTTTCTTTGTGGTGTATTTTCTATTGAGATATATTGTCTTCTAGAACCCCCCATTGTTGAATATAGGGTTTCTCATGGCAAAATAAAAGCATTTCTTTAGATCCATGTCTTAGGAACAAACTAAAGATTATTAGACATGTCCAGCTTATCACAGTACACTTCCTTCCATAATTCCAAGAATCAATCAAATTGAATACTATCTTCTCAATTTGTGTAACTTTCTGAGTTGCACCATGAATCCCTGAATCTATGCTTAATGAACTCATCAAAGAAATTACAAGAAGAAATTCAATTTGATCCAATGTATGTTATTTCCTCCAGAGTTTCATAACCATAAAATCAATTTTATATATACTCCAAGACCCACGTTTAAACTAAATCAAAATCTGTGTTCTTAAGTCTTTGTATACTGCTTTATGGTCCACATAATTTTCCTTTCCTCTAAGAGTTTTCTAAAACCTAGCCTATTTATCAATTTAGACGAAGACCATCATTGTTTCCAGAGACAATGCAGGTTTTGATCACGAGGCAGAATGAAAGGAAACCATGTCACAGAATGTAAGACAATATAGAGAATTCATCAGGCAATATAGATTCATAAAAATTAGGAGTTTAGGAGGCCTATGAGATGACTCAACCAATAAGCATGCTTACAGCCAAGCTGAAAACCTGAAATATTTTTGTCCTCAAAATCTATATGATAAAATAAAAACAAATCTAGAAAATTTTCTTCTGACTTGTATGCATACATGCTGTTACATTCACAGACCTACACAGAAGGATGCATAACCTGTCTTTTTAAAAGGAATTTGGATTTTTATCAGTCCAGCTTCATCATGGTACTGCATGTATCCCCATCCCAAATTGTCAGATCCGGTCTCTGTTAGTCATTGTGATCACTTCATCATTTTAAAGTAGAGGTTTGGAATTAAATTGGGGTTTAGCCAACATTAAGAGAGTATCTTGTGACTTTTTTTTCTTTCCTCTCTTTCTATTTCTAGGAGAGAAGATTTGTCACCAGTAATAACTTAGAGGCCTATATGTCATTTACATCTAAGAAAAACTAGAAGAGTTATCACTGATATCATTCTTTTCCTGGATTACCTTCATCCGACACATCACAGTCAACCAAGGAATGCCATTATGTTCTTATGTTCTTTAATTTTTTAGATATGTTCAAAAATATCATATCTACATTCAATTAAACTCATTGTTACTCACAAGTGCTGTGTCAGAAATGCCGAATGCATTTTCATTATCTAGTTCTTTAAATAGTCCCAGCTATGTACAGATTACGGCTTTCGTCTATACTTTTAAGAGTAGCTTTAAAAACTGTAAGTCTATTCCAGTTACAGGATGAACAGGAAAAGAAAAAAGGATCCTGTTAAGGAATCCATCTTAACAGTTCTCTTTCTCTAAAACTACTGTTACTAAATATGTTCAGATGGTATCTTCCAGCGAAACAGAAACAATACAATGTGTATATCATAGTTTTATTATTTAGCATATATAGTTGCAGATTAGGTAGCTCAGGAGTATATATCATCAAGGGTTATAGAGAATAAAAGAAGTAGTCATCCCAAAATGCCTGCAAAACCTCAGTGCAAATGATACCAGGAATGTAGCAGCAGTCCCACAAGTAAAGCCTGGATTCTCACAGACAATCACTGGTGTGAGTCTACTTTGAAAAGGCCAAAACTTTGCAATGATACCCACAGTGATGTTGGCAAAAAAAATAAATGCGCTTGCCCAGGAAGAACAGAGCTTTCAGGGACTCCCTGACTTCTTGCTTTGTCTACTTTATCCTATTTGAATCTGCAGCCTGTTGAGTGTTGATACTCATGGGCAGGTCTTTCCAGCCAGCTGCTGTCTCATGTGTCAGTTGTGCTTGGATATGTCCTGGCAGACACAGTTATGGGTGTGTTTTACTATTCTCTAGATGTCTCTAAAACCCATCAATAAGATAATCAAGTCTGAACATAATAAGTGATGCTTAATCTGTTGACAGTAACTGGCAAACTGAATTTGGGTTTGAATATTAAGTTAATGGACTTTTAAAATTTTTTAAATGAGTTTTTAAGTACTATATATCATTTATGTGCTATGTTTGATACACGTGATACATTTTTTAAATTATCAAGTAAAACCAGAGGATACCTGGTCATAAAAAATATATCAAACAATGGACCTTAACGGGAAAAAAAAAAATCTGTGTTTAAGCTATTTTGAGAAAGTATAAAGTTAGAACTAACAGTTTAAACAATAAAGCATTAGGGCTTTTATAATGACAAAGAACATAACCGTCTCAGCTGTATTTCAAATATCATAGAGTCATAATTTATAATTGATAAAGCACGTTATGACTATAAGAAGAGAAAGTTGAAACGTAAATTCATTTTGTTTCATATGAAAGAATTTTAACAATGGGTAACTAGTGAATATCCTTGCCAAATCTGGTGTTTTGTTTTGAGTTTTCAATGATAGTGTATTACTTGTGACCTTTAAACAAAATATAGAGCAAAAATCTTTATATATCTACTACGCTATTATTCCTATATTATGTACTTTTGAAGTAATATCTGGCATCTTTTCTGAGGAAGGATGTCATTATTCCAACCTTGGCTTATAAAATAGGATAGTTAAAGTTGGTTGCATCTCTGTAATAATTTTTACTTTGTTTAAAAGAGCTCACTCTTAAGGGAAAGGCTTGTACGTTACAGCCACTGAAGTGTAATTACATACTTTATGAGAAAAGCATAATTACATGTGGATGTAGCAATGGGCATCATGTATTGAGGCTGAAATTAAAAAAGAATATTGAAATGGATTGAAAATGTTGCCAATGATAATATTACTTAAACCAGTCTGTCCAATGCTAAATAAAAAAAAAGTTAATTTTTCACCATTTGCTCTTGGCAATAGTTTTAATCTCTTCATTCAAAAATATAGAGAAATTTTGAAGAACTTTTCCAATCAATTTTAGTAGGTATGAGATTATACTGGCAGATCTGATATTAACACTTAGAGGGAATGTTTTGTATTTTTAGGAGTTCATTTAGGACTCAAAAGAGTTTTTGCTTTTATCTACTGATTTTAAGGTTTTTCTTTCTCTTTGTTTTTAATTGAAAATACTTTTTATACAGTATATTTTGATTGCAGTTTCCCTTCCTCACATTTCTCCCAAATTCTCCTATTTTACCGTCCGTCTAACTTAATGGCTTTTTTTTATCTCTTTCTTTAGAAAACAAACAGAAAGTCAAACATAGCAACAGAATAGAAACAATGAGAAAAGCACAAGAAACACACCTTGAGACGTGTTAGTGATTAATACTATGGAAGAAATTTTTAAGAACTTTATATTTAACTTTCAGTCTTAAAATGCCCTCAAAATTATTTTTAAAACTGTTTTTATTTTACTTTAAAATATAATGCATTTATTATTTTTGAGAATTTCAGATATGAAATATAATGTCTTTGATCATACTTCAGTGCCCTAAATGTTCCCTGTAATTTCTTTGCAGTCTACTCTTTGGTCACTCACATATTTGTGCTGTTGATTCCAGTTTGTATTGCCTATCTACTTATGAGTATGGGACCACTGGAGTGTGGTCAACATACCAGGAAACCTCACCCATAAAGACAACTCACTACCCATCCCACACACATGCTATTAGCTGTCAATATCCCCTCAAATAGAATGTCTTTGGTTTAATCTTGTCCAGACTATGCGTAGGTAATCATAGCCTCTATGAGTACATGACTGTCTCCTAATTCTGTTGAGTCCAGAAAACATTTCCCTGCCCTCTTCATTGATCTCAAACCTCCTTGATGGTCACTGAACCTTGAACAATGGGTATGATATATATGTCCCACCTGTGGCTGAACTTCACACTGACACTCAGCACTTTAAGCAGCAGTGAGTTTCTACATTCCCCATCCTCTGTGGCACAAAGCAGCTTCTCTGATGTTAGTACTAATACCTAACATTTTTACTTATCAGTCAAAGAATAAATAACAAAGACGTGCAGAACAATAGAGAGTGACTATTGGGAAGAGCTTTGTAAAGCTCTTATTCATGCATAAAAAAGTATGTTTTCCCTGCTAGATTTCAGGAAAAGAAAAGATCCTAAGATGGCAATGTTTCAGACCCTTCTCTTTGACAGAGGCTGAAAATCAATGTGTTTTGCTGGGCAGAAACTTTTCTGTAAATTTCTAAGCAAGGTTAAAGGAACAATACTCTTGCCAACTCTTTTTGAACCATCACATATTTGATCATTGTGTGTAACATTTAAATTTAATCCTCAAAAGCAAAACTTATTAGGATATTACTGGAAGAATTTTTTTAACACATTGCAGATTCCACATTGATGTCATGACACTGGAAGATAATTTACAGGAGAATTCTATTGAAATCCTGGCTTTATTTTTAACAGACACTTCTAATGAGAAGAAAGGTCCATATACAATAGACAAATAGCATCATGATTTACAATACCATGAGTTACTATTTGATCTAAGTTTGCGTGTCTCTTTTTTAAAGTCACCATGAAGGTCCATGCAGTTTATGTTATGTTTACATTATCACATTAAGAATCTTGAGAGCTCCCAGGGACAAAACCACCAACCAAAGAGTACGCATGGAGGGATCCATGGCTCCAGCAGCATATGTTGCAGGGGATTGCCTTATCTGACATCAATAGGAGAAACCCTTTGTCCTCCATGCCTGAAGGTAGAGGAATGCCAGGACAGTGAGGTGGAAGTGGGAGTGGGTAGATGCAGGAGCACTCTCATAGAAGCAGGGTGAGAGAGTAAGGGATAGGTGGTTTGCAGAGGGAAAACAAAGAAAGAGAATATTTGAAATGTAAATAAATAAAATACCCAAATAAAAAATAATCTTGGTATGCAGCCAAACTGTAAATATTAATTTTTTACTAAACTCTAAAATGTAGCATTTATGAAAAGTCAAAACTACTAAATATAAGAATGCTTCTGTTAGGTTTAAGCCATATAAAGACGTAGAAAAATTAAAAATAAAGAAAAGCATAAAGTTTAATTTTGGCAAGCACTATTCTCTTATAATCAATGGTTAGACAAAACAATGTTAGCCCCAGCCTACATACCATATTCCTTATCACCAGTGACTATATTGAAGTTAAGACCATGAAAGTGGAGGGTTCTAGAGTTGCTCTTACAGAAACATAATTTGTAAACACCTTATAATCTTGTATTCAAATGTTCAATGTGATCTTATTTAAAATGATTCCTGAACATTTAGAAAGAATGGTCTTGTCAAGAAGAACTTTTCAGGAGTCAAAAAATTTATCAGTTTATTTTTATATTAATAAACAAATGGATGCCATGACATGTATGCCAAGAGACCAGATGCAAACTGGTATATACTCTATGGATGTAACCTCCATGTCTTTATAGGATTCCTGAGTGTGTGGATGGATGGATCTGTAATTTTGTGCCTTATTCTGAGCGCTTTTACTTTCTGTTTGTCTAGTCCAAATCTCATGTGATAGGTTTTGTTTTATCTTAATATATTTTATAGCTATATATTTTTATTATTCCTGTGTAGAAGCCTATAGAAGCTTGTTTTCTTTTCTAAAAAGAAACAGAAAGTGGGACAGATCTGAATGAGATGGAAAGTGGTTGGGAAATAGTAGGAGCAGAGGGAGAGGAAACTAAAATCAGGTATATTATGTGAGAAAAATCAAAATATTAATTAAAAGAAAACAAGAACAACAAATACACAACAACAAAATCCAAGGTGTACAGTAGAAAAAAAAAACCAAGAATGTGCAAGTGTCTCTAAGGTAAAATAAAAAATCTTTTAGACACATGACTTTGAGTAGAAGAGTTGAGTATGTGATAGTTCTATTATTGGTTTGAAAAATATTCACAGTAATTTCCATACTGGTAACATTTTAGGCTGTTACATTTTATAGTATAGAAAGACTAAAATTATGGTTATAGATACATGTAACCACTACAGACTAACATTTCTAATTACTTATATTCATTTTCATAAAATCTCCAATTGTTTCTATGCCTTTACATATATGTAATTTAAAATACAACCAGTAATGTGTAAATGGACTAAATATGGAAAAATATAAACTTTAAAAGCTCTTACTGTTATCAATATGAAAGCCATGTATCAATAGCTAAAAGAACATGTTAGGAAGTAAATGGGGATAAAAGGAAGAAATTGATTAAAAGAAAATATGGTATACTTGAAGCTATGATTATTCAAGAAAAAATACCAGAAGAACGACTAATATGTCTTCATGATATCAAATAGTCTATTTTTTAAAATACTATGCTAGATACATTTTAGTAATACTAAAACATTAAATATTTTCATAACAATGAAATATACTCAAATTCTCAAGTGAGTGGAAGTATTAATATTGAATTTTGATTTTTCTCATTTCTTAATAAAATATTCCAGGTTCAAATGCAGTTAATCAATACTATATTTAGATAATTTTGCATGGAAACTATTTTATTCGATAAAAATTAAGTCTTTTACCATTTCCTGAAAAGACTGTCACTGAACTATTCAACTCCAACAGGTTCCATTATGTATGAATCTACAACTAAGAACATATAGTATATCAAATAAATATTTAAAGATTAGAGAATTAATTTTATTTAATTAATTCTGCTGTGTACTAAACAAGTAAATTGGAATATAATGTAATTGTAAATTCCTTAAATAAATTTAATACAAACTGTAGCATGTCCATCTGCTCATTTGTGAAATGTGTAGAAGTGAATGCCCACATATACGCTACAATTTTATATCTTATCATTTACATGTATTCTTTATATTTATTTAAAAATAAAACTATTTTACTATTTATTATATTGCCATACAAATAGGTACCATTTACATGTCATGTGTCCACAGAGGCTAAGGACATCATGAAACCAGCATTGTGGATATAAGTTAAGACATCACGTGTATCACCTGATCCTCTGCAAGTACAGTAAGTGTCCTGACTCTTTGAGTCATCTCCTCATCCTCCAAGCCCTTATTTTTATTATGTAACATCAGGTCAGCAAGTCTAGGGACTTTCTTCTTTGAAACATTGAATTCATTACACCCTAATTATAATTAAGTTGTACAAAGTGAATGTAATTGTTTCTAGATCAATCATTTGAAGAAATCGCCAAAGAGAGTCAATATATAGCCCAGTGAAGCTCATAAGATTCAAAACATGTTTTCATTCATCTCTGAGACAAATGAACACATTATAAACACTATCCTGATTTGTAGCATAAGAATTTCCTGGAAAGCAATGCACAGTTAGTTTACAAAATTGTCAAATCAAAGATTGCTAAATGATACTAGTTTTCCATAATACAGGCTGACTTTATTACTAACAATACTTATTAGTATGACTGAGAAAAAGCTTATTTGTATTGTTTCTAAGGAGTTTACCAGTGAAGAGAGTAGAATAGAAAATGATCCCCTCAGGTGATAGAGAAATGAACCAGAAGACTACATGTAACAAACAGAACCAGGACCAACATATCAGATGAAGTTCTCCAGAAGAATGAAGCAAGACATTCATTATACATATCTATAGACCCATTTGTATCTATGTTTCTATCTACGTCTATCTCACTATCTGATTATAGATCTATGATTCAGTAGATTTGCTTGCATGAGCTGGAATTGAATAACCTAATAATGTATATTTGCTATTTCAAATACTAGAATAACTACTTAGTCTAAGCTAGAAGCCTTAGAGAAATGCAGACCAGTAGGTCAGTTTAAGTTTAATCTAAGGCCTAGTGACTGAAATGTATGCCACCCTACTAGACCTACTGATGAAAACACAAATATAAAATATCAGCAACCCCCAAATCCAGGAGCAATCACAGTAGCAACTAACCGAGTTGCTCCAGAAAAGCTGAGAACACTCAGGAGGTTCTACTTTCTTCTTGTTTGCTCCACCTGTATCATCATCCTTATCATATGGTCTCACTCACTGCACTGATCTATGGATATCACACACTCCCTGATACTTGGCTAGTAGGCTTACCTGTGTAGTATTAGCTAGTCTCCAAATAGAAGGCTCCTTACAGTCTTATTTAGTGCTTACTTCTCATTCAGGAAGACAGGAGTGCACTTAGTGCCCAACCCAGTCATGCTTGGATTTAGTTTATGCTTCTGAGCAACTGACACCTTCCACAGTTACATAAACCTGAGTGAGTTGTGATCAGAAATTTTAAAAGCCATGAAAACAACAAGATTTATTTTTGTACAGCCCTAAATTTTACGGTTGTTATGCAGTAAAAGTGTCTAACATCTAAATGACATATGAATTCAATCCACCCTATGACTACAGATTAGCTACCTTAAGTGTTAGATGCATGGTTATAACCTTTAACTCTAGAGAACTTGTCTATAAATATCATTTCTCGGTAAAGTGCCCATTATGCATGATGGATCCCAATATGTCATGAAATATATGCTACTTTTTAGTTATAACCATCTGAATTAGCAATTGTAGACCTTGGTAAATGTGGCCTGGACTTTATTGTCATGAGTCATTAAAGAATGATATGCATATTGTTTTCAAGCATCAAAGTCACCAGAACATCAGAAAACTAGCAGCATCATATGAAGCTCTATCCATTGAATGCGGGCCTGAGAGGTTTGCCCTGACTTTGGATGGTAACTGAATGCTTTGAAGGGAGATCTTCAGTTATCCCTACAAAATGTTCTCTGTATTTGATTATCTCACAATATAAAATGCACTACTTAGAACATTATCTGTAGAGTCATACTGCTGTAACAATATATAAATGGCTGATTCTCAGAGTGAAATTTTTCCTCCTCTATTTTCTGAGATACTAAAGCTGTAATTGTTAGTAGAATGAGCAGAAGAAGCAGCAAATTCCCCTACTGCAGCATGTAGCTATGTTTAGAGTCTTTGCAAATGAGACATGGACAGAAAGTGTCCTCTATTTGCTTCTGCTAAATCAAGGAGAACAAACAGAATTTTTTCAGCAATATATTTCACATTACTAAAAGAAATTAACTGTTTGTAGTTGTTTTTAATACTTTGCATCATTGTTTTTCTAAAAAACTATAGACACTAAGGTAATTTAAGGTCAAATTCACTACCTGACAATCTCTTTCATTTCAAATTTTTATTTATTTATTTATTCATTTATTTATTTAATTTTATTTTTTCCCAATCTGCTTTTAAACCATGTTAGCTACATGCAAGTATTACGGTCAGTTCTAGGGTGAGGAACTAGCAATATAATAGATGCAAATAGTCAAGGAACAAGCAAGGCAATAATCAAAGTCCCCTGATCTCTACTGTGATCACTGTTACTAAGGACTTATCAGGATGACCAAAATAACTGATCCTACTTCCCTGTCCTAGTCCAAAGTCATTTTCACGACTGAAGCCTACTTCTTTGTTCTAGCCTAATATTTAGATGCCTGCCTGAAGTTACTTCTCTGTTCTAGTCTAAGATTTAGATACCTACCTGAAATTACTTCTTTGTTCTAGTCTAATGTCAGATTCATGTCTGAAGCCTACTTCCTTGTCCTAGGCCAATGTCATGTTTCTGCCAAGCAGTCCATTTCCTTGTCCTTGGCCCATGTAAAATTCTTGCCAAGCAGCCCCAAAGGCTCTCCACCTTTCCCCGCTCCTTTTTTTATTTCATTAACAAGACTGAGCCTGTCTTAGGTCATTCTGACAAGAATACCTTCCTTATTCTTCATGGAATATACATTATCAAAAGCACAACACTTTTGTCTTAGGTTGGGAAGGACCTGTGCAAAATCTTATCCATCCTTGGTTTACCAGCCTGTTAGTTTGGCTAACAACATGTTGATGTTGTTAAAGCTTTAACAGAATGGGCAGGAATAAAAGAATTTCCAGGACAAAAAAGATTAGCATGATCAAGCAATGTATGCCATTCTTAAAGCTTGACCAAAATAGAAATACTGACACCAGGCTATAGAAAATTTTATCAGCAGTATCTGCACTATCAAAGCTCAGCAGAGTAGCATTCTTTAAATTCATAATCTCACTATGCAGAGTTAAAACATCCAGAGAGGTGTTAGATTTATTCCAAATACCCTACGAGTGTCTTTAAACTTTTTCCTAATTATAATGACTATAATGTACATTTTAGAAGTAACATAAATCCATTGGTATTTGGCATGAGACTTGAGATGACTCCTTACTCTTAAACTCTGAAACTCCTTGCAATAGCTTGATTAGGATAAAGAGGATCTATCTGTTGTTCCCAACACCTATCTAAATCCTCTTGTATACTCAACACATTAGTAACATTTTGTTTTGTTTTGTTCTGTTTTGTTTTGCTAAATGATTAACAAAAGTAGCAGCTTGACTTCTTGTGTCAAAGCAATTGCAGAAGCAGTGTTGCTAGCAATTAATGTAATTAAAGCTGTTATACTATTAATAATCAAGCCCGCTATACTCTTGCTTCTGCTTAAAGAATTATTTACTTCACCCAGTACTGGCAAGGATTTTTCAGAATACCAAAGTTCTTTAATATTCAGGGCAAAAACAAACAAATAAGAAAAAAAAACAAAAGCAAATACAAAAGCTGTTTGATAGACCCTTGTAACAGACATGCCTTTTCAACACACTAACTCCATTAAAAAGTATACAATTAATGCAACTTATATTAAATACTGCAGAAGAAACAAAACTTGACAATTAAAAAGATTCTTAACACATGCACTAACACTTGTTTGAAATCCAGATCCTGTCCCAAATGTATCTCTTGCTAACATAACATCATAGGGAACTGCAGCTAACTTACAACTATGTCTCTGAAAATGTCCAGTACCAGCCTTCCAAATGAAGACTGTTATTTCTAATATTGGATTGATTTCTAGATGAGTCCATGGTTGAGTCTGAATAACTGGTCACATTTAAGAAAAATATAAGAGTCATTACAAATTCTCTTTTTGATTATCTCTCCAACAAGGTCTAAAAACTTGAGGCAAGGCAGCTTGTCCCATCTGGGATATAGACAATCAAAGGTGGGTCAGGAACATATGTATAATACAGCTTCACAGTCACCATTGTCAGGGCACTTAGCAAGCTCTCAGGTCAGCATCACTCATTGTCCCAGCATCAGCATGTCTTTACCATAGCTCTGACAGCCACCATGCTCCTTCAGCATCCTGAAGAAAAAACACAAACATGCTCTCTTCCCCATATTAAGTACCTGATCAGGTTCATGAAAATGCCAGTAAGTGGATCCTTATTTTTCACCTATGCGTAAATATGCTTAGTTGTAGGGTGACACAGATACTCAGCAGAAAATTCCTTGTAATCCAATTTGTTTTAAATTTATAATAAAATTAACAGGATTTAAATAAATTTGTGATGTATAGAGATACACCTCCCCCTTTGTTATTTTATGAAGATATTGTTTAAAAGTTCCATGGGCCCTTTCCACAATATCTTGTCCTTGAGGATTATAAGGAATCCCAGTAACATGGGTAATATTAAATTGTTAACACAAAGTCTCAAATTCTGGACGGAAATAGCCAGTTCTCTTATCTGTTTTATATTATTATTATTATTATTATTATTATTATTATTATTATTGGATATTTTATTTACTTACATTTGGGATGTTATCCCTTTTCCCCATTCCCACCCCCTCTTTTTTTATCCCATCCCTCCTCCTCTTTCTTCTATGAGAGTGTGGCCCTACCCAACCACCAACTCCTGTCTCCCTGCCCTTGAATTCTGTCACACTGGGTCATCCAGCCTTCACCAGACCAAGTGCCTCCTCTCCTACTGATGCCCAACTAGGACATCCTCCACTACATATACATCTGGAGCCAAAGGTCCTACCACGTGGGCTGCAAATTAGAACCTTGGAGCTGTGGTTGATTGGTACCATCACTATCCCGATGGGGTCTCAAGCCCCTTCAGCTCCTTCAGTCTCTCTAACTGCTCCATTGGGGACCCCATGATCAGTTCAATGGTTAGTGTCAAGCATCTGCCTCTGTATATGTCAGGCTGTATCAGAATTTATAAGGAGAAAGTTTTATCAGGTTCCTATCAGCATGTACTTCCTGGCATCCACAGCAGTGTCTACATTTGGTTACTGCACATAGGATGGATCCTGGATGGGGTAGTCTCCTTTCAGATGATCTCTCCTCCAGTCTCTACTCCACACTTTGTCTTGATATTTGCTGCCATGAGTATTTTGTTATTCGTTCTATGAAGGACCGAAGCACCCACACTTTTGTCTTCCTTCTTCATGAGCTTCAAGTGGATAAAGGACCTCCACATAAAACCAGATACACTGAAACTAATAGAAGAGAAGGTAGGGAAGAACCTTGAATACTTGGGCACAAGAGAAAAGTTTCTGAACAGAACGCCAATGGCTTATGCTCTAAGATCAAGAATTGACAAATGGGACCTCATAAAATTACAAAGTTTCTGTAAGGCAAAGGACACTGTCAATAGGATAAAATGGCAACCAACAGATTGGGAAAAGATCTTTATGAATCCCACATCCAATAGGGGGCTAATATCTAAAATATACAAAGAACTCAAGAAATTAGGCTCCAGACTACCAAATAACCCTATTAAAAATGGGGTACAGAGCTAAACAAAGAATTCTCAACTGAGGAAACTCAAATGGCTGAGAAGCACCTAAAGAAATGTTCAGCATCCTTCTTCATCAGGGAAATGCAAATCAAAACAACACTGAGATTCTACCTCACACCAGTCAGAATGGCTAAGATCAAAAACTAAAGTAATGGTAGATGCTGGTGAGGATGTGGAGAAAGAGGAACACTGCTCCATTGTTGATTTACCTCACTCAGAATATTTTCTAGTTTCATCCATTTGCCTAAGAGTTTCATGAATTCATTGTTTTTCATAAAAAACATTTCATTGTTTTACATAATGAGTAGTACTCCATTATGTAAATATACCACATTTTCTGTATCCATTTCTCTGTTGAAGGACATTTGGGTTCTTTCCAGCTTCTGGCTATTATAAATAAGGCTGTTATGAACATAGTGGCACATATGTCCTTTTATATGTTGGAGCATGTTTTGGGTATATGCCCAGGAATGATATCGCTGTTTCCTCAGGTAGTAATAGGGTCAATTTTCGGAGGAATCACCCTGCGAGACTGATTTCCATAGTGGATGTACCAGCTTGCAATCCCACCAAAAGGAAGGAATGTTTGTCTTTCTCCACATCCACGCCAGCATCTGCTATCACCTGAGATCTGTTCTTAGCCATTCTGAATGATGTAAGGTGGAATCTCAGGGTTGTTTTGATCTGCACTTCCCTGATGACTAAGAATGTTGAACATTTCTTTAGGTGTTTTTTAACCCTTTGAGTTTCCTCACTTAAGAATAATTTGTTTATTTCTCTACCCCATTTTTTAATAGGCTTCTTTGATCACCTGGAGTCTAATTTCTTGAATTTTCATCTTATAGCTGCTTTCATTGTGTCCCATAAGTTTTGGTGTGATATGCCTTTATTTTCATTAAATTCTAAAAAGTCCTTAATTTCTTACCTTATTTCTTCCTTGACCAAATTATCATTGATTTTGTTATTATTGAAGACCAAGCTTCTCTCGTGGTTATCTGATAGGGTGCATGGGATTATTTCAATTTTCTTGTGTTTGTTGAGGCCTGTTTTGTGATCAATTATGAGGTCTATTTTGGAGAAGGTACCATGAGATGCTGAGAATAAGGTGTATTCTTGTGTCTAAGGATGAAATGTCCTATAGATATCTATTAAATCTCTTTGGTTCATAACTTCTTTTAGTTTCATTATATCTGAGTTTAATTTCTGCTTCCATGATCTGTCCATTGATAAGAGTGGAGTGTTGAAGTCCCTTGTATTATTTTGTGAGGTCCAATGTGTGCTTTGAGCTTTAGTAAACTTTCTTTTATGAGTATGGCTACCTTCATTTGTAGCATTGATGTTCAGAATTGAGAGTTTATTTTGGTTGACTTTTTTCTTTAATGAGTATGAAGTGTCCATTCTTGTCTTTTTGGATAACTTTTGGTTGAAAGTCGATTTTATTCTATATTAGAATGGCTACTAGAGCTTGTTTCTGGGGGTCATTTGCTTGGAAAATTGTTTTCCAGCCTTTCACCCTGAGATAGTAACTGTCTTTGTCATTTAGGTGTGTTTCCTGTATGCAGCAAAATGTCGGGTCCTATTTATGTATCCAGTCATTTAGTCTATGTCTCTTTATTGGGGAATTGAGTCCAGTGATATTAAGAGATATTAAGGAAAAGTAATTGGTACTTCTTGTTGTTTTTGTTATTAGAGATGGAATTATGTTTGTGTGGCTATCTTCTTTTCGGTTTATTGGAAGAAGATTACTTTCTTGCTTTTTCTAGGTTATAGTTTCCCTCCTTGTGTTTGAGTTTTCCATCAATTATCTTTTGTAGGCCTGAATTTATAGAAAAATATTGTGTAAATTTGGTTTTGTCATAGAGCATCTTGTTTTTTTCCATTTATGTTAATTGAGAGATTTGATGGGTATAGTAGCCTGGGCTGGCATTTGTAGTCTGCTAGGGTCTGTGTGATATCTGTGCAGGATCTTCTGGCTCTTATAGTCTCAGGTGAGAAGTCTGATGTAACTCTGATAGCTCTGTCCTTATAAGTTACTTAGCCTTTTTCCCTTACTACTTTTAATATTCTTTCTTTGTTTTGTGCATTTGGTGTTTTGATTATTATGTGACAGGAGGAATTTCTTTTCTAGTCTAATCTATTTCGAGTTTTGTAGGCTTCTTGTACATTCATAGGCATCTTTTTCTTTAGGTTAGGGAAGTTTCCTTCTATAATTTTGTTGAAGATATTTACTGGCCTGTGGGACTGTGTAAGGATATCCTGGGTCATGGTGGAACAGGTGCTTAGAACCCCGAGACTCTGTGAATTCTGGGTAGGATTCTGCATGAGAACCGGCAGGAGTTTGGCACCCCCCAGAACCCAGAATCCTGAAAAGCAGTCCCGGTCTCCATAGAATTACATAGGCCAGGCTATAGGCTTCAGGCCCTAGGGGTTTACATACTAATGAAGGCCAGAAGGCAGAGCAAATTAAACATGCCTCCCCCAGATCCTCCCCCAATCCTCCCCCTTTCTCCCTCCCTATATGGCTCAGGACCGCCTTGAGTTTTTAGGGGTACGCCTAGATCCATCTATCATTCGCCATGACAATAAACCTTTTTGGAACCAAGGACTTTCTCGTGTTATTGGGGCCTGTCGCCGCCAAGGCCTCCAGGCCACTGGAACCATAGAGTTCTCCACGAATGTGCGACCCACCACAGCGGTGGAAGCCCCTCTGGGGCCCCCGCCACTGAGGCGGCTTTTAAATTTTCCCCACACTGTCCCTTTAAGTTGGGAATCTTTGCTCTCTTCTATGCGTCTTATCCTTAGGTTTGATATTCTCATTTTCTACTGGATTTCCTGAGTGTTGTGGGTTAAGGGCTTTTGCATTTTGTATTTTCTTTTACAGTTGTGTCAACATTTTCTATGTTTTCTTCTGCACCTGAAATTCTTTCTTTTATCTCTTATGTTCTGTTGGCGATGCTTGCATCTATGACTCCTGATCTCTTTCCTAGATTTTCTATCCCCAAGGTAGTCTACCTTTGTGATTTTTTTTTTATTGTTTCTTCTGCCAATTTTATGTCCTGGATAGTTTTGTTCAATTCCTTCACTTGTTTGACTTTGGGTTTTTTTTGTAATTCTTTAACGAATTTTTGCGTTTCCTCTTTAAATGCTTCTACCTGTTCACCAGTGTTCTGTATTTCTTTAAGCGAGTTATTTATGTCCTTCTTAAAGTCTTCTATCATCCTCATGAGAAGTGATTTTAAATCTCAATCTTGCTTTTCTGGTGTGATGGGGTATTTCGGACTTGCTATGGTGGACAAACTAGGATCTGAGGATGTCAAGTAACCTTGGTTTCTGCTGCTTATGTTCTAGTGCTTGCCTTTCACCATCTTTTTTATCTCTAGTGCTACCTGGACTCACTGTCTCTGACTGGAATCTGTCTCTCCTGTTATCTTGGTTGTGTCAGAACTCCTCAGAGTCCAGCTGTCTCTGTGATTCTGTGATTCTGAGATCCTGGGTGTAAGAGTTCCTGGGAGTCAGGTTACCTGGTATCCTGAAGTTCTGGTGTGACCAAGTTCCTGAGATCCTGTGATCCTAAGATCATATGGTCATGGGTGTGTTCAAGCTCCTGGGAGTCTAGCTTTCTCTGGTGTTGTGAGACTTGGTACAGAGCCATGATCCTGCATGTGTTAGAACTCCTGGAAGTCCAACATCCTCTGGGTGTTGTAGGATTGAGTGCAGAGCTAGTGCTCAAGGTCTGCTCAGGGCACCAGCACAGACTGGAAGGAAGCTTATGTTTTCTTTCAGGTAAGTAGAGAAGCTACTAAAACACAGAAGACATAGTCTGCCGAGTCTTAACATTCCCTCTATATATTCCATTTAATTCCAAACATACATCAAGGAAATACATTGTTATAAGTCAAATGTAGTTTAAAGCATAAAAGCATTGTACTGTAAAATATTTTTACATTAAACATATATTCATTGTATAGTATACATATTTACATTATTATATACAGTACTACTGTTTGAATTCAACATCCACATTGTATATACATGGATAGAACTGCGGTTTGCATTGTGCATCTTATATCTTGAAATATTTTTAAATGACTTGTTTATATTTCATTTGAGTAATTAGTAATGTTATGATCAAACCTTGAGATCTGTTAAGATCTATTTTATTTATGGTTATGTGTGAGTCTGTGACTATTCAATAACACATGCAGGTACATGCACATATCATAAGATGGTTTCAAATCCTTTGAAATTGAAATTACTTGCAGACATGTGCCACCCTATGTGCATGCTGGAGACTAAACTCTAGTCTGCCAAAAGGATTAATTGCTGTACCATCTTTTAGTCACTGATATCAAATGATCCATTTTATTATTTAATTTCTGTTTGTTCCATTACTTTTCAGTATTTAAAGATAATTTAAATGTGTATATTTAAGTAAATGGAGCATGAGTAATGGAGTTAAATAAGGTATTTACCCTGAAATGTCAATAAATCAAGTTAGGATGTTAAAAAAAATGTTTTTCTTAACAAGCATAGAAAAAAAGTTAAATGAAAACAATGAATAAAAAGATAAAATTTAATTGATCAGTACTTCACCTCTACTCTCACTCTAAAAAGATTACATTAGACTAATCATAATAAAAAATGTGGAGATACCTAAATTTGTACACATGATGTGTTAAGTTCCCTTTGATTGTAGCAAGTCTCAAAATATAGGATAATAAATAGAGTAAATTTCAGTAAACGCCCAAATCTGAAAGGAGCTAAAGTAGAAATACCAAATGAATATAATGTGTTTTTCTAAATGGGATTTTGGAACTGAGAAAGAAAAGAGATATACCAGCTAATGATTTCTGGGTAAATTACAAGCTTTCATTAATGATAGTGGTTAAAGAAGAGTTTCCCACTCCACTAAAGGCTGATTAAAAAACATTGAGTACAGAATATATAAAAAGTATGTTTTCTTAACAAAAATCTTGTAATAATAAATTCTTTTCTAAATTCTTTTAATTGAACAAATTAGATATTAATTATTATATTCCTATACAGAAAAAGTTAGGTTGATGCTACATCTATCTGTGCTCCTAACACAGAAAATTATCAACAAAGATGATATCAACATGAATCACCGTTCTGGAAAAATGTAAATGTATCTGGAATGGTTGATATCAATTGTCAACGTCATGGAATCTAGAGTCACTTAGAACATTAATTCCGATCATGTATGTTATGGAGATTCTGAACATAGGATGACTTATCCTGAATGTAAAAATCATTTCATGGACTGGGTCTGAAACTGAATAAAAAGGAGAAAAGTCCTGCTGGTGGACATGACAACCATGATGGCACTGCTATCATTTAACACAGACCACACTTTCTTCTTGTCAAATATTTTGTGACAGCAGTGAGAAAAGTCGGTCTATTGGTATGGATATAAAGGAGCATTATGAAGGAGACAGAGACTTCATACAAGTTTCTATAGCTGAGTAAACAGTGGTGGTGGCAACATCATGGAAATCTAGTAAGTAGAAATAAAACCATTAGAAAAGAAAGAGAAAAAATTTACTTTTCCACAGCTACTCACTTTGCATAGACACATTCACTCACTCTCACACACACCCATTTATATGTGTATTAGAAATATTGGGCTAACCTATAGATGAATGTATTTCGCCAAGGTCTTTAGATGTGTAACATAATTGTAAGTGAGCTGCTATAAACAGAATTTCATATTATGCATGATTTTTCAAACCTATTTTCTTTTGTGGAAATGATTAACATCATTGTTCATATTCCTAATAAAAATAACTTCACATTGATTTAATTGTGATAATACATTATGATGAAGGTATAGCTCATAAATTCTATGAGACTGGAACTTTGGCTGGACTACACAACCAGAGTTAATAATGTACCCTTGCCGCCAATTACAGCTTAAGACTGTTGCTGTCCTCTTATGTACTTAGCCTGTTTGTTTAACCTGCCTTTAAGGGGACCACACAACTCTCAACCTTACTCACCTTGAATTTCTATGTAATCAACTTTTACAACCTTGGATAATGTATACATATAATTATAACTATTCAATTCTTCAGGCTTACTGCAATTTTTAGTGAGTCCTTGAAACCCTGAATAACTTTTCTGGACTCTATATGAAACTAAATCATTTGACTGAAATATTAAATGGTTTCTAACTTCCATCAAGTGCAGGGTTAGGTGCATAAATCTGAATAGAAAGGAAACAAACACTTGCCCCAACTAGTAAAACATCCTGTGAACTTGGCTACAAGGTTAATAAATTATCTGAGTGATTAGTTTTATTTAAACTTATGATTAAAAAAGACTAAAATTACTTGAAAGTAGCATTGTTTTTAAATAATCAATTCAGGATATATTTAATGATCTAAAATGTTACTGAAAGAGAGATTATTTTATCGCAAAATCAAAGAATGTCAGTTCAACTTTAAGTCTGAGTGAATTATACCAACCTAACGTTCTCCTGCAGTGGGTGAATGCATTAAAAAGTAGCCTTAGAGAAATCATAGTATATTGACACCACATTAGGAAAGAAATTTAGGACTTCCTGTTGGCATAGCTTAAGCAAACCCAAGTTTGAATTCTCCACTTTCGAATGTCTTAATGTGTCAGTATAACTTATGGTTTGGGGTTTGTCTGTATCTGTCTTTTGCATACTTCTTTATCTGACTGCCTGTAGTCTAATTCTCTGTCCTGGCTTCTATGTTCCTAACAAAGAGCTTTTTCTCTAGTTTTTTTTTTTTACAACAGAAAAAGTACCACATGGTGAGGAAATGTATTATGTACAATGTATTATGCCATTGTTGAACAGAGTCTTACAGAATATGAAATTTCCCTGACTCCAATTTTCTCAGTGCCTCTGTGAAGCACTTGAAAAAGCAAACATGACAAAATAAACAATGCATTGGCCTTTGTTTGTAGGAAAAACTATCAATAGTAGTTCTTACCATTTAGGGTGGATATCTGTTCATATCCATTCCTTATCTGATTGTTGCTTTCAGAAAATGAGTATTAAAACACACAATATATACATATATCAATCCAGATAGGTCATGAGTCATAATTTGAGATTACAAATATACATTAACATACCTTGTAAAATGGAATTTCTTCAGATATCCTGGCAAACAAGTCAATTTGCTTATAATATTGTTCTCTTCTAAATGCTGGTTAACAAATAGGCTGAGTATATCAGTGTTGGGGGGTAGAACCTTTAAGTTTTAATGGTCATAAGATATATCATTAACTTAGTTGTGAAGTCCATCAAACACTCCAGCCTCTTAGAGTAAAAGAGGTACTTTCACAATGATGTATCACTACATTTGCCCTTAGGTATGCTGGCTCAGAAATTGTGAAAATGCACTCAGTATTATAAAGTAAAGCAAAAAATATACTCCAATTAAAAAGTGTCATAAAACTGATGATACCATTGAAAACACGTTTCTCATTTTCTGTGCTTTAAACTACTTTTTAACTCTCTTAGTAAAATGGGGTAATCACCAACTATGCCACTGCTGTAATTTACATACTGCCTGGACAATAGCTGCATTTGCAGATGTGTTTCTTGGTAATATTACACTTTCCCTTCAGGAAGCAGCAAATGCTCTGTTGTGAAGCTGATGTCAGCAGATTCCTCCATTTTGATCTTCATGAGGTTATGCTTTGAAAATTAATGGGACAGCTATATTTGAAATCAAAATCAATTTACTGTTTTCTACAGTGGAGAATGAATGAATTATCCAATACAAAATGGGAGCCTATAACGACTCAATCTCATCTCACTGTTCTGCTTTTTAATAAACTGTTCATGCTTTATTCTTGCCGTTTATGACATCAAAGGGACTCTTCTGTAAAATTACAGCAATAAATTCCAACCTTATGGTGGACAGTTTTTAGTTCTTCTTTTCGGTCTGTCATCTTGTTTTGCAAATAATCAAGGACTGACAAAATTGATTAAAGATTTATCTTCTCTCTATGAAATACAATAACTGCTTTACTTAGCAAAAATGAGCCTTTGAATAGCATAGCTAAGTTTAGTCCGAGCCTCTTCTACTTAGCACACATAGGGAACAGGCAATATTATGGTGAACCAAAATAATTGCCTATATTACTGCTGAATATTGATATTTTTGGTAGTTTTAGATATGGTGAATTTAATGATTACCTTTAACATTTGATGAAAGTTGCCAAACAGTTATAAAAATACATAGTTTACTACCATCTGCTGTCATAGCTCTTTTAGAAATATGCAAGAGCAAAGAGCTTAGTTATAGTTTCAATAAAAAGTACATAATTCCAGATATAGTCATAAACGCTAAAGGCAGACACATCTCACAACCCATCAGGACCTGAATGTTAATGTTTTTGCCACAACACCAGCAACGTTGATTTCTGTGCTTATAAACTATACAAAGTTTTCAATGAAGAATTAACGTTGGCATTAAATAACACATTATGATCCATTTTTTGAAAAATATTTTCTATAAAAATGGAGATTCGTTCAAAATTAGATGTTAATTGATCTGATTTGCTTCCACTGTAATGGTCATCTGTTAACAGACGAGTTTGAAAGGCATATTCCTCAGCATGTGCTCCCAAATAGCCTTGCCATCTTCCGCGTGAACTGCTGACATTTCTAAACCAACCATGTGGATGTAAACATAGCAGCAAGTTCTAGATTTGCTTTCATTTCTGCCTTGTCTTTTTTATTTGTATTAGCTTATCAACATTTGTTCAGCAAACTTAGACTAAAATTAAAGGGTGAGCCACCAGGACTACTTGGTCACCAGGTCCATCTGGATCTTGTGCTTTCCCTTAGGGCTTCTTTCTCATTGGCTGCCGTGCTGCTGTCCTGCCCTTTACAAGTTAATCTGCTGCCACACAAGCCTATGTCTCTTTTTCAAGTGCTCTGAGGCAACGAGTAAAGTAGCAGTGTTACTGTGCCCTGTTCTGCAAATTCTGCTTCAAAATATTCGAGAAAGGACCTGACTTTCTTTTCTTTTTTTTTTTTTTAAATGTCTGTGCTCATCCACACACTTTATGGTTTTTTTTTTTAAATTTTTTTATTGGATGTTTTATTTACATTTCATATGTTGTCCCCTTACCCCATCCCCCACCCACCCAGGAACCCCCAATCCCCTCACACCTCCTCCTTCTTCTTTGTGGATGTAACCTCTATCTACCCCCCCACTCCCACCTCCCCACCCTCAAAACTCCCACCCCCTGGGGCGTCCAGCCTTCATGAGGTCAAGGATCTCATCTTCCACCTGTGCCCAGCAGGGCCCTCCACTCTTATATATTCAGCTAAGGCCCTGGATCCCTCCATAAGTGCTCCCAGGCTGGTGGTTTAGACCCTGGGAGCTGTGGTTGGTTGGTATTGTTGCTCTCCTCATGGGGCCACAAATCCTTTCAGCTCCTTCAGTCTTCACTCTAACTCCTCCATTGAGAACCCCATGATCACTTCAATGGCTAGTTGTGAGCATCTGCCTCTGAATATGTCAGACTCTTGAAGACCTCTGAGGAGACATCCATATCAGGCTCTTATCAGCATGCACTTCCTGACTTCCACATCAGCATCTACCTTTGGTGACTGCACATGGGATGGATACTCAGGTGGAAAGGTCTTCAGACGGCCCCTCCTTCAGTTTTTGTCCCTCGCTTTGTCTCCATATTTGCTCCCTTGAGTATTTTGTTGCTCCTTCTAAGAAGGACCGAATCACCCCCACTTGGTCTTCATTCTTTATGGACTTTATGGACTTTCTTATCTAATGGGAGTTCTTGATTTCCAAGGGCTTCTCAGTCTATCTCCAAGGTAATAAACTACAAATAAATACAGCCTAAAACATAAGTTCTCTCTATGCGTCTCTTTCTCTCTGTCATTCTCTGTTTCTCTCTGTCTCTCTGTCTCTCTGTCTCTCTGTCTCTGTCTCTGTCTCTCTCTCTCTCACACACACACGCACACACACACGCACACGCACATGCACACACACACATACACATACATGTGTGTGTTTATTTGCTTCTCTCTCTTCACAACACATTTACCTCTTTAACCATAAATATGCACACATATTTGTATTCACTCCTACACTATCTTAGAGAAGATATTCCATTGCAAATTTCCTACCTCATTTTACACTGTAGAAGTAAACGACATGGAGAGATCTAGTCAGAGTCCTCCATAAAATGCCTATGTAAGTGTGTGTATTAGGAACCAGACTCCTTCCCCTTCCTTCCTTCCTTCCTTCCTTCCTCCCTCCCTCCCTCCCTCCCTCCCTCCCTCCCTCCCTCCCTCTCTCTCTCTTTCTTTCTTTCTTTCTTTTGTTAATTAATTTTAAACTCCAAATTTTATTCCCCTCGCCGTCTACCTTCAGACTGCTCGACATCCCGTACATCCTCCCTGCTCCCCTGTCTAGACAAGGATGTCCCCATCACCTATCCCCCATACCCCATCCCTCATTCCCATCTCCCATCTCCCATCCCATGCCACCAAACCTCTAAACTCCCTAGGGCCTCTAGTCTCTTGAGGGTTAGGTACATCTTCTCTTATTAAACCCAGACCTGGCAGTCCTCTGTTGTAGATGTGTTGGGGCCCTCATATCAGCTAGTATATGCTGTCTGGTATATGCTGGTGGTTCTGGACTTTTTCTTTAAAAAAAAATAATAATTAAAGAAAATAAAAATGACATAAAAGTGGCATTTCCTGCTGTAGCCAAAATGGCATCAAGCAAGTCCTGGATGTATTATGATGATGAGACAAAGTGCCCGCTGTAATTTTCTTGGCCATGAAAACAGGATGCATATAATGATAACTGATTTACAAAATTATGATGGTACCGTTCATTTAATAAGAAGACACTTATTTTTTTTAAAAAATTATTATCTTCTCACAATTAACCTACATAATTCACTTAAGTATTTATTATGAATTCCCCGTAAATTCCTTAATTTTTGTGTAAAAACTTTAGGATTATGAGGCTCTAACCTTCTTTCCCAGTCACTTCAATCAGTTTTGTCAACTATTTCTGGCTGATACCCATCTCCACCCAAACAAGGCTTTTGTTCAGGGATTTCATCTCCTCTCTGCCATTAGTCTCTCCTGTAAAGACTTGTTTCTCTGTCTGAAATGTCAGATGCTGGCTGTTTTTCCATAACTCCCTACATATGAAATGTATTTTGAATTTCAATAGATGCCGATTTTTCTACTCACTGCTAACTCCACCACCTTTCGGGCAAGAACTAATATAAAAAAAAGAATTGTGTGTTGGTCTAACCTTTACTTTTTACTTTGTATGAATGTCTCTATATTTTCAATGGTTAATTCTGTATTGACAGAGAGTTAAGTGCTGGTGGTATGGTATTGTCCTTTCCATGACTCATCACTGAGTTTTCTATTTTGTGAATATCCATCCTTCCTCACCTGTCTAAAGGCAATCTAGAATAGTATCAGAGGTTGTCTCCTTGGTGATTGGTTGTAATAAAGAGCTCCAGAGAAGCAGAGAGGTATAGCGGTATAGATGTAAACATGTGGTGATATGGCAGGTCATTGTCTTGATAGTTATGTTAAATCAGACAAGTTAGCCTGGAGACTGCCCAGAAAGAAGTCATAAGCTTCATACTACATAGAAGACTCTGTGTCATTTATACTGCTTGCATGTCCAAGAAAGTTGTTTTACTCTAATGTATGAGATTTAAACATTAACATATTGTATAAAATTTAGTGATAGCACTGGCAATTAGGATTGTGTAAAATGATTTAAAAGTTTGTATAAATTGGCCACAACAAACTCTCATTTTCTCTTCTTTTTTCTTCCTTTTTACTGCAAACTGTTGGGTATATGAGATTAACCTGAAACGTGCTGTGCCTCTAACCTTCTGATTCTTGAGATTAGTAGAGTGTATCACCATGCTAGAATTATGGAGAGTGTTCCAGTAAAGCGAGGAAATCATCCATATTAGTCAAACACTCGGCTAACAGAGCTACAACTCCAAGCTTCATCAAGCACTCTTGAATATAAAAACAGATCTTTGATTCTATAAGATTCTATATGAATATGCACTCCTCTTGTGCCCATCAGCAAATTCTACCTACTGAGACACTTACATGTATTGGATTAGGACCTTTAATATCCTTAAGGATTATTATTGAAATTGGTCATTATGGCCCTGAGTGACATTTGTGAATGGGTAATAATTATGGTAGAATCACACTGTCACTTAAAATAAATACCATATAATTTAAAATTCTAAAATTCAATATCTCTAAAATTTAAACAACTTTAAAATAGCCAGTTCTCTTGAAGACTGAGTAGTAGGCAGTTCTGATAAAACACTGAATGTGAATGGAGAACAAATAATTCAGATTTACATGTCTGTAAAAACTCATTAAAGCAATAGGCTTATTGCATTCCATTAAGACACAACACCTGCTTTTGTTCAAGTTTGAGTTTGCAAGACAGTAGATTTAATCTTTTGTGAAACTAATCTAGTATCGCACAGTTGTTTGAAATATATAATACATGAAAAGTAATTACGAAAATTGTTGACTCTGAAATATCCTTCTCTGTATAAAGCTTTGTTTTCATTTTACATAGATATTTCCTCAGTATTAAGTATATACTTACGTTTTATGTTTCTTTTTATATTTAGATAAATTTTACATATATTATCTTCTTTCATTTCATTTTATTTTATTTTTTTTAGTTTTCTCATAAAGTTTTTCTTTTATTATAATTTTTTTCAAATCGTTTTTTTTACTTATTCACACAGGAGTTATAAACACAAAAAGGCAGGACGTGGGGAAGGGGATGACATTGGAGCGTGGATGTTCAGGAGGAATACAGTTATCTTTCAGAGCAGAGTATTGGCTAATTGAAGGTTGCTATGACTCTGCCTATGAGTCACTTGTCCTGATCTAAGTTGGTATTATCTGCCAAAGCTATCTATTTACAAAGTCTATGACTACTCAGGCTGGTAAATTTCCACAAAAAGCTGCCTGTCTACAATAGCTTATAGCCATCTGTTTCAATGTTTTAAAATTCAAAGATAATATGTGGCAAAATTATATAGCACATTGCAGATACAGAGAGGAAGATGAATAAGATGGTAACCCGACAGAGACTCTATTGTTTTTCCTGAGTTGAGGCAAGCATTTCTAGCCAAATATTCATAAACAGGATAGAACATAAGTAGCATATTTTTATTATTTTTATTTTTTAATCATTTTATTTGTTTACATTTCAAATGAAATCCCCCTTTCCTACCATTAAAAATGATAGGGTAGTAACAGAAGTTCAGGATGTGCCAAGCCAGACTAGCTGGCCTTTTGTATGGAATTGGGGGCTCCTTAAAGAAAACTGGGAGAAAGGCCTTTCTGTCCACTGTTATGTCAATGTTTGCCATGGATGAACTCAGAATGTCTTCTCTACATAGAGTTGAACATTGCATATGCCAACTGGGTCAGGAAGACTTTATTCTAATCATATACCAGCCATCCTTCTGGACATAATAGCTTCCAGAACTGTGAGAAATAAAATTAGAATCTTATAAATCATTTAACATATACTAGTTGAGGAGAGCAGCTGCAAATAGACTAAGACTTGGGTTTAGAAACATTTAATCTAATACAACTGCATACTAGAATGTGAATTTATAAAACACAGAAATTTTAATAGGTTTTGCAAGAGGATCAGAGCTAATGCAATGATAATATATTAAATGGGGATTATTATAATGGCTAGTCCAACAGTAGCTCTCTGTTAGATTCTTCAGCAATCACAGTCTTACAATGAAGATCAAGAGAATTCTCTGCCAAGCAGTGGTCTACAGTTTAATTTGAGTGTCCCAAGGCTATGGATTCTGATGTCAGCAAAGTATTCACCAAGAACAACAAAAACATAGATAGATTCTTAAACAGAGTGAGGGAATTTGCTAAGACATGAAAGCAATCAGACAAAAAGCAGAGTTTTCCCTGGATCCTCTCTTACTTGAGCTGTCACTGGAAGACACTAACCTTTATATATCCTGGCTTTTACTGATGCAATTAAGCTAATCTAGAAAATCTCTCATAGGTACATACTTACAGAGACATGTTTCTTAATTGATTCCAGATCCAGTCAAGTTAACAACATAGAGACCATCAGAAAGAAAATTATGCCCAACTGACATAGCTTTAAGAATTAAAATAGACATGTTAATCATGTGGCCTGAAATGCATTCAGCACTTTTAAATATTTATGATTAATTAATTTTTAAGAAATCATATATCTTATACATTCTACTATAACAAATCATCTATGAAAAAGTGATGACTGTTCAGTGCAAACTGGTTGCTTTTGCTCATAATTTCTCCAGAACAAATCCCTACATCAAAAGCATGGTTAGTAGGGGGAGTCTTGTTATTATGGCTTTGTGACTGTATGAATCTATATTTGTGTTTCAAACTCAAGAAAGGTTTTGCATTATTTTCTGATATCTAATTGACTAAAACTCTCATATATAAACCTAATGGGTGAAAGGGATTGTATGATAAAATAGATGCTTTTGCAATTTCTATTAGAATTTTATTTAGAATGTTCAGTACTGAAGATGATAAGAAAACCTGTATGTATGCATCATCACCAAAGACAGAAAGAAAAACAATCCCTTCTTATCTGTATATAAATAATGGCTGAGCCATTGCAGCCCACTATTGCTGATAAGAGGAGAGGTCATTTGAGACATATTTTCTGACAGAATGAGGACATTCATTTTATCCATGATTAGGTGAATAATGTCCCATGGCATTTTCTCCATTGATGCGACTTAGCAGTGACAGCCTCATTTGCTGTTCAACCTGACCTTCCCTTCCTCCTCTCAGGATATCCTTACCTCCTTTCAGAAGCTTCCTTACCTTCTCTTTTCAGAAGCATATTTAAAATCATAGATATCTTTGTATCTATAAAAATAAATCATGATTATTTTCTAACTTACAAAACAAAAGGTTAATTCTAAGACACATTATTAATTTCACTTTATACTCTTCTTGTCACAAGCATTTGCATTTAAAACTATTTCAAAAATGTATTTTTATATCCTGGAGAGATGACTCATTTTGTAGAAGGCATGCCACACAAGTATTGCCACACAATGTGTCTGTAATCTCAGTGTGGTATTGATGGGGCAAGAGCAGGAAGATCTCTGGACCTCGTGACCAGCCATAAGAGCTAAATTGTTTTTAAAACTGTTCAGTGCTAAACTAACACTTGAGAAAAAAAACATAAATTATGGATTCAAAAGAATTCAAATTTAATCTCTAGCCTCCACATGAAAACAGACACAAGTTGATGCACATCAACACATTAATGTTTAAAATACTTTATGTACGTACATCAGACTGATACACAGAGACGCAGACACACATACACACACACAGACACACACATGTATGCATGTACACACACTTATACAAACACTCACACACAAGTTTGTTCCACTATTGCACCAGAAAATCATGTAAGCAAGTCATTATTGCAGATCAAAGGGTCTGTAGTTACGCTGATGGTTACCTTCCTCCTCTATCAGCATGCAAAGTACCATAAACACTGTTCAAGAGAGGTGAAGGTTCTCGATGGGCATGAGCTTGACTTCTGAATGTTAAGTAAGCTATGTAAGTGTTGTCTTCAGCAAGAAGGCCTTACCATAATTTATGGAGAAAAATCAATAGTCTTATCAATATCTCGAGGCATTTGAGATTTTTCTATTGGGATATTTTTCCCAAATGACTCAACTAGATGAAGTTTCACTAGGGGCAGGAAGGTGTTTAGCTGGAGCTCTGTGTCCTGTGTTATTTGCTTTTCTGTTTATATTTATTTCATAGATTTATTTGTTTTAAGAAACTTCTATACTGTTATGTTTCCATAGACCTCTCCAATACCTTTAAGTTAGAAGCTGTTCCCTGTATACCCTATCTTACCTCTTTTTATAACATATTTCTCTACTCCTTACTTTATTTCATCTTCTTTATATCTCTTCATATCTAGATATTCAGTTTCCACTGCCTTGCGAGATTCTTCCCTCACTTAATGTCCCTTATTTTACACCTGATCTCTGTGGTTATATTGATTATAGTGTGTACATTGAATGTAGACTCAATGCTATATGTTTTCACTGTATTTATATAATTTAACATACCTAACAAATCTTGAATTTGAGTTATGTTTGATAACATCTATGATATCAGTGTGTAATATACATATTTGCATTTGTATCATTTACAATTAATTATAACAAGAAAAGAAAATAACAGCAAATCTACAAATGCAGTACAAAAGCATTATCCTAACACCCACCCACAAACATACACATACACACCCAAAAATAAACAATGAAAATAATTCTAACCTCCATAATGTTGGCATGGATGGTAGGATAAATTTTAATTTTATTTATGACTGCAAAACATGTCTTAGAATAGCAACAGGTTAAATATAAGGAAAAACATGGGAGAAGACTATAAAGTTATAAACAATGAATATCTATGTAGCATTCATGTATATAGTCAGACCCAGTAACTCAAATTTTCCTACATAACAAAATCACTAAAAACTTTAACAAATTCTGGGTGGGAGAATTTCAAAACTTTAGAGATATTGCAATTAGATTATATAAAGCTAAGTAGAAATACATGCAATATAGTTAAAATTTTCTTTCTTTCTAATAACATTGAAAAATGAGTGCTAAAATAATGTAGTGATAATGAAGAATGGATATTTTGACTTCTTTACATGCCCAGTGGCCAGTCTCTGGTGATTTAAACAGTTTCCTAAATTTTCTGGAGAAGATTGTTTCTAAAATCAATTGTGCCTGTTCCTATATATGGTAAAAAACAGTAACAACCATTCCTGAAAGTAGTTTTTAAAGGGAGTTCATCTTGAAATGATGAGTGCATTAATTTCGGAAGTTTTAAACAGGCACATTGTTGACACTTCCAATAAGATCTCTTGATATTTTTATACATTATGTCCTAGTTAGGGTTTTATTGCTGTGAAGAAACAACATGACCACAGCAACTCTTTAAAAGGAAAATATTTATGTGGGGCTTGCTTACAGTGTATAGGTTTATTTAGTCCATTATCATGCCAGGACTCAGGGCAGCATCCAGGCAGACATGGTACTGGAGAATGAGTTGAGATTTCTGCATCTTGGGCCAAAGGCAGTCAGGAGGAGACTGGTATGCCACACTGGGCAGAGCATGAGCACTAGGATACCTCAGAGCCCAATTTCATAATGATATACTTCCAACAAGGCCACACCTATTCCAATAAAGCCACACCTCCTAATAGTCCCATTCCCCATGGGTCAAGCATTGAAACACATGAGTCTAAGGTAGCCAAACCTGTTCAAATCACTTCAACTTTCTGTTTTCATTTTTATTTATTTTTAACCAGTGTTATATGCAGTAGTGACAGATTTTTGTTTCCAGCTTTTGAGTACAACACATATCATTCTATTAATTTTTTCATATTAAAAGTGTATGATGTCACAGAATTAATTTATCTATTTGATTCCTTCTAGGTATTTCCAATTGTATTTGAGTGTGCCCTTAAATATGTTTCTTGAGCATTTAAGCAAGTTGGGGCTGTTGCTATATTTAGATCACTTTTAAAGCCATGGAGAACATAAATATTCATGATGTTATTAATGTGTATCAGTGAGTTGATACATATTTTTCCAATTTCAGAGAGATTTATATTAAAACCTCACAGCCAACATTGAATTGAACAGTTCACTTAAATATCTCTTTCTATTTTTGTTATTACTTCTACAATGTATATGATTACTGAGGTATATATATGTAAATTTTGAACTGCTTGAATGTTTTTCCTTTACTAAATTATTTGATATTAACAAAGACATTCTTGTAGTTAGAGCTGTCATAGTACATCATCTTAAGAATTTTACTTTATTTTTTCTTAAAATAATTAAGAATTTGATACATACGCATTAGACTAAATTTTACATTTTTATCTAGAATTTTCTTTAAAAATTGATTTTAAAATTTAAACTTAAATTTTAGAAACAGGGAAATTGATTCATTGAAACATAGTGTTCTCATTTTTATTTCAAGAAATAGCTATCCACAGAAGTTTTATTATGACATTTAAATTATTTCTTGTTTGTAGATTTCATGTATATTCATATATAAATCTTAACATATTAATTTTAACTGCTCCTATTAAGACCTTACAGATATAATGAATCTGGAGTAATAAAAATTCCCACCTTTTAATCCACACAAGAAATAACTAAAATGTTGTTCCAGTGAGGTGGGTTGCTTTTTTCCTTGTATATTTTAGACACTAATCTGTCGTATGTATTTCTTCAAAAACTGTTTTCCCAGTCTGCATGCTGCATGTTCAGACTGATAACATTTGTTCTACAGTACAGAAGTCTTTCATTTTATGAAGTCTATTTTTGGTATCTTTTCCTGTGTAGAATCCTATTCAGAAAGCTCTTAGGTATGCTTGTGTCTGAAAGTGTACTCTGTACTTTTTCCTTCTAAAAATTTCAGAGTTTGGAGTCTAACATTGGGATCAAAGAATCACATAAAGCTAAGTTGTTTGTAGCCTCAGTATCATCTAGTACCATCTCACTGATGCTAGGTTTCCTCGCAAGACATGTCTTGTGGGGAACGCAAACATTCGGTCTGCAGCGAAGTGAATTCTCTGATATGCAGTACATCACTGTGGAAAGATCAAGTGAATAATTATTCCATATTGGTTACTGTAAACATTTTCCTTCTCGACTAAAATATTTAAAATCCTACAATCTCTTGAATGTGACATGAGAAATAAATTTTTATTAATAAAAGTTATGCCACCAAACATGTTCTTGCATATAACTGGAACATATGGAACAGACATTTACCACCCACACACTCCCTTCTAACATTGATAATATGAAATTAATTTTATAAAAAAATATGTATGCATATAATAGTACCTTGCCTATTTTACTTTGCATAATATCTTTGGGGTTCCTCATCACAAATGACAATCTCAATGTTTTAAGACCAAGTAATAATCCTCTGTGTACATTTCATTAATCCATTAATCAGTACTATACAACTTTTGCCAATTTTTGCCAATGCATTTCAACCTACAATGAATTATGGTTGTATAGAACTTCTTGTTTATATACTGATTTTATAGCAACTAATAGGATGGTCAGAATACATGATGGTTTGCTCTGCATATATTTCTTAAAAATTTTTAATCCAAAAGAGCTCTACCCAATTACATTTTATAGAGTATGTATAAGAACACTATTTTAGTTCGAGGCCAGCCTGATCTACAGAGTGAGTTCCAGGACAGCCAGGACTACACAGAGAAACCCTGTCTCAAAAAAAAAAAAAGAACACTATTTTATTAATTTTTGTTCATTGTGCAGATTACAATACTTTTTATGGAGGCAATATTTAAATTCTATAAAATCTTTACATATAAACTGAAATTTACAGTGAAATGAAATTAGGCTCAGTAATGTAAGTGGTCACACAGAATGGAAAAAGTGAAGAAAACAATGAAAATCTTTTTCCCGATTATACATGAATCACTGATAAATAGAACTGTATGTGTTTAAGATGTATAATTTTGTGATTTTTTTTACACACCTACATTATAACTTCCCTGAAAACTCATAAAACCACATAACAGGACACCTTAATATTTAAGTAAGAGACAAGCCTTATAAGCAGACTTCCAAAAATACCAGTGGGTTCATTTTGTGTTGGCCTCACATTGCTGTGCATGAGACCCGCCCTTCAGTGTGATTTGCATACCAGTGTGTCTTTGTTGAAAAAAATAAATTTTCTTTTGCAAGTGTTTATCAATTGTAGTTAGCTACTGGGTTATAGGCGAAGTCTGTGTCCACATCTCTCAGCACTGGTACAGGATCTCATGTAGACCTGTGCTGGCCCCGCGCATGTTGCTACAGTTTCTGCGGGTACATATCTGCATCTGCATATCTGCGGGTACATTTCCAGACATCTCTTATGTCTGGAAAACGTAGTTTCCTTGGGATCATCCATGTCTTGGAGCTAGCACAGTGTCTCCAACTCCTATTCTTCAAAGTTCCGTGAGTCAAGAAAGATGCAGACATTCCTTACAGGATTCGGTGTTTTCAGATCTGTATTTTCACATTGCTCAGTTGTGGGTCTTTGTATGTGTTTCCATCTCCTGCAGGAGGAAGCTTCTCTATTTGCGGAGCAAGACATTGATTTAGGAGTCATTTTATTGGTATGTTCCTTTAAAAACAGAATCTCCACAACTCTACCTGATTATTTGGACTGCTGCCATCCTGAGGGAGGCCCCATAAGTCTCTTCTCACCAAGCCCCGGCCTGCCAACTCCCTGGAATGCTTAACAAATAGCAATAAACTCCACTGCATACTCCGTTTCCAACTCCAAAGTCCTGTATGCTTTCCAGGAGGCCTGCTGCCACCAGAAACACCAACTAAGCCGGTCCATCCCAAGCCCCTGCCTATCAAGTTTCTGGAAAGCACACTCAATGGCAGTAAGTTAACACACACACACACACACACACACACACACACACACACGACCTTAAATACAATTTATAACAATGACAAAGGGCTTTAAAGATGGATGAACGAATAAATCCCTTTAAGAAATACAGAAAAATACAATCGACAGGCAAAAGAAATTCCAGACAGATGGGACAGCATATTTCATCACTTTATAGTTTCAGAAGAGCTATAATTACCGAGGAAGCACCTCCTCACAAAACTTTCACTTCCCTTTGAATCCCAACACTGTTGCTTCCTGGACATTTTGTTCTATCACAATAGTTCCTAACACAACAACTGGATTTTTCTGACAGAAAACTTTGGACCAGCAGATTTATTCCCCAAACTGTAGAACATTGAAAAGTGCTGTCCTTTCTCTTTACATTATCTCCCCGCTGCATGGTGAGTCTGCCTATGGCTTCCCTAGGCTTCCTCGACTAGAATCAAAAAGACTATGGAGGACCAAGACAGCCACCCTCATCCTGATGAGAGTCTCCATTGTGTGATCCCTGTTTTATAGAATGATGGTGAGGGTGGGGGGGATGGGGCTTTTATGTGTTCAGCTGGAGGCTTCAATTACAATTTAATCACAATGTTTCTTCTGTTTTTGTCTTCTCTCCAAACTTCAGTAGCTGATCCTCGCTATTTCAAATCCATGAGTTTTTTCACAAATTGTCATTGCATGCATATAACTATTTACACATACATATATATTCCTAAACATAACCTGTTAAATTCGTATAATGTTAATTATATATACGTTTTCAGGGCTGACTCTTTGACACTGGCAAAGCATTTGTGTGCCATGTACGAGTTACGTTTAATTTGGTGATTAGTCATATTGAACTTTTTGGTTTTGCTTTTTGTTCTGTTTTGATTTTTTCATGTATATCTCTTAGCCACTTACATGCCATGCTTTACTAATCTTGTTTTACTGATTTTGCACACATTTTAACCAAATGACTTCTTATAGTACTATGAGTAGTTTGTGCTGCACAGATATTCCATGCATTAACTCTCAGGAACATGGATAATTCACATATATGTTCTCCACTTTTCATGTTCTTTACTATGTCGATCATTTTCTTTGACACATGAGGCTTTTGAGTTTGACATGATTCCATTTGTCCACTTAGGTTTTGTTATCCATACTGCAATTTAATCCATATTTAATGAAAATGCAATAAAATACTTGGTTTGATTTGTGTGTGTGGTGAGAGATAATACTCTAGCCCATAGTTTTAAATATAACTAAATGCATCTTGTAACCTTATGACTATATTTTCCTTTTTCTAATTTGAGGATTTCAAGGTAACTTTTTAACTTAAAGCATACTGATTCTTAAATCTGCTTGTTTGCTTGTCTGTTCATTTTGTTTTGTTTTAAATAACTTTCATTTTCCGGTGTTTAAGTATATTCACCACTCCTCCTCAATTTCTCTCATTACAACTGGTGGAGATTTGAAATAGAATAGCCCCCCGCAGTCACATATACTTCAATAGAGTATTCACCATGTTTTATATGAATGAAAGGATTCAGAGGTTTGATCTTGTAGGAAGAAGTGTGTCACTAGGGCCAGGCTTTGAAGTTCCAGGTGTTGCCCTGTCTGCCTGTGGAAGAGGGTGTAGCTCTTGTCTACTTCTCCAGCACCATGCCTGATATAAAGCACCTTTTATTCACTTGAAGTAACTGGCTGCCCTGAGCCTTACTGCTGAATAAGCTCAATCATTCCAGCTCTTTCTGAACTCTGGCTAGATGGTTCAACTCAGCTCTTCTGGCTCAAACTCCACTTCAAGCTGACTCTAATTCAAACTGTCTTCTCTCAGCTATTGAATGAATTCCTCTACTCGGCCTCAGAGTAACTCCATCAATCTGTCTTAATCTTCTGGCTACTTCTTATTCTCTGGCTTCAGCTGCCTTTGCTGATCTGCACTGAACTGTGAGAACTCTGAAGTGAACTCAACTCCACTACACAGAAAGACTTGACTCAACTCCACTAGCTGAACTGACCACCAATTAGAAGTCACTTTCCAATATGGCTTCTCCTTCTACAAATTAAACCTACATTCATTGTTTGGGAATAAAGATGTGTACTAAGGGTTTGTCTATATTCCAGCCCTAGGGATTAAAGATGCTTCTTTCCAGTTGGACAACATAGACCTAAAAGTTTTTAGGATATGATCATTCGCCTAAGAAACTATGCTTCTGGGTTAAAGTTCTACAAAATTATGATAATGGACTAAACCTCTGAAACTGTAAATAAGTTCCAAATGAAACTATTCCTTAAAAGGGTTGCCTTGGTCATGGTCATTTATTCACAGTAATAGTGATAGAATAGCAACTAAGACTCCACTTACTCTTCCTTTTTCATAGTGCTGAGATTGGAGTCAGAGCACTCAGGATTCTAGTTCTCATTCTTTAGCAGTTTTATATACGCATACATAGTAACTACTTTTTTATCAGGGTGTGTTTTGCAGCCTTTTCAAAAGAATCTGACATATAGGTCTGTACACACACACACACACACACACACACACACACACATTCATATTTATCCTCCTAGATTGATGGTACCTACATTAGAGTAATATAGATTATTCAACAAATATAAAGACTTGTTGCATTTCACTAAGATACTATGGAAGGATTGGCAACTATAAAGAATACAAATAAATACTAGTGTTCCAAGAGCCTTCAGAATTGGTTAACATTTGTGTCTTACGGACTTCACTTCTTCTGGGTAATGGAATCTCTGATTAATTTCAATGCTATTAGAGGGGAACAAATTGCTGAGGCATTCCCAGAACATTTGGAATTCCATCCACAGGCAAACTTAGAACTTCTCTTTCATTTAGGATTAACATCCTATAGCTGTTCTTGTCTGCTAGAGTTACAGTAAACAGCACTGACAACCAGCTGTTCCCTTCGTATACCAAATTCAAACTGCTTTAAGTACATCATGGCTTGGCTTAATCCTACTCCCTAATGTGAGTTTTGAATAATAAGATACAGTTCTCTGAAAGGAAGATTACATTTACAGTTATGAAACCCACTTTTGGTAATACATGAATGAAAATATTATTGAGCATTTAATTTGCTAAGTTTGCACTTGGACAGTGACAGGATACAGTGAGTCATTTCTTTCTTCATGGGATTTGGCAGCTTGAAAAATTGTGAAGCATTATCTGCCTCAGTTGTTACATGTCAAATACACTAAGCATAAAATAGACAGATAAAAGTGAGCGGAAGCTGTCTCAGCAGATGACCTTTCAACCTTTAGTTTAATTCAGACTTTTTAAAAATCCAAGGTTTACTAAGATACCCTGATGCACACTCAGGTCCCCTGAAAGAGGACAGAAATAGAGACGGATTGTGGTTTCTTTTGAGGAATATTTACTAAAACATTAAACTGGGAGACAGAAATGAACATTAATATAAGAGTGCCAATTGTGTCAAGGCTCACAACATGACAACTTTTCTTACCTAAAACAATGAAGAAATAACAGCATTAGTGATTTTCGTACTGGTTTTTGTAATATAGACTCTAAAGATTCGGTTCCTGCATTAAGGTTTTAAGAGTTAGACACTTTCTATATCAAAAGCAGAAGTGGATTGAATAAATTATAAACAGATGATCAGCTATTTCTCTAACGAAAGTATGGATATCATTGTGTGATAATTAGAAAGTATTCAAATTTTAAAAAGATTTCCACCACATTTTTTATAAAAATGCCATATTTCAGATAAGGCTGTGATAACATTTTCTCAAAGTGTGTGCCAGTTCAGCTTATTCCATCAGCAAGATGCCATTGTAAAAGTGCAAGTGATCTTTTGTTGAGCTCTAGATTGACTGTTCTTCAAGTGGCCTTCTCATTTGAAGTAGCTCTAAACAACAGTTCAAGGATTTGCAACAAGTTCAACGAGCAAGCAGATTTAAGCTTCTAAAGCTACTAAGAATCAATTCAAAAAACTTTTAAAAATGCAGATTTAGAAATCTGAGTTAAAGGCTTTTAACCTACCTATATCATTTTCATTATTTGTGGAATACCTTCCAACATGAAAATGATTTCTGTTGCAAAGGAAACTGGACTATGAACCATAAAAGCCAATACTGAAGTCATCAGGACAATGGAAAGAAGAAGCTATAAAATATCCTGGTGAATTCCTCTTATGCAAGTCACACTATTAAACACTGAAAGTCAATTTGAGATTTTTAGATATTTATACAGTAGCCACCAGTTCGATGTTTTTAACAGAAGCTCAGACCCTGTGCTACAATCAGTTGTCAAATAATTAACTATTTCAACTATGAGGCTTCATTCTAATGAAGCACATAGGCAAACTTTTACTACAGTTATTTTTAATCGCTCCTACAACAGTACTTGATAAATATTATAATTTAAAGAACAATATGCTTGCTGATATAAAGCAAGAATAAAATAAAAGCAGTAAAATATATCAGTCATGTATTTTCCAGTAGAAAATAGATACATGAATAACAAGACAGTATGCTGTGAAGAAATTATAGTAAAGCATTATGCATACTTAATATAAAAATGTGTACAACGTCATATATTTGAACTTCCATAGTGATGTCACACAACTCATAGTAGATGTGATGCACTCATTTCAGTAAAAGTGAAAAATAGTTATACACATTTTGAAATAATGAATAGCTGTAATTTTTACGATTAAAATTAATCATAAGAATACCAATATACTTAAACATATCAAAGTGTATTTGAAAATAGACACTGGGAATTTAAATATATGTATAATATATTATTTATAATCTATTATATTTATTGCATATTATAAACTACACTATATATACATATATATATACATATATATATATATAATTTTCACCTTTTCTGTCTGTCTATCTATCTGTCTGTCTGTCTGTCTGTCTATCTCTATCTCTATCTCTTTCTCTTTCTCTATCTCTATATCATCTATCTCTATCTATCTATCATCTATCATCTATCTATCTATCTATCTATCTATCTATCTATTTCTAACCATGACTTTTCCTTCCTTCTTTCCTTATTTTTTCTCAGATCCTCTCCACTGTCCCACTCATCTACCCTCATGCTTTTTTGGTCTCTCTTTAGAAAACAATAAGTCAAAAAACAAATAAAAGAAGATAGAATAAAATTAGCAGAAAGACAGACAGAGAGAGAAGCAGAGAAAAACAAAGAGAGACAGAAAAAGTTAAGTAAAAAAAAGAAGATAGTCAGATACACATGCAGAGTAACACACACACACACACACACACACACACCACAAAAAGCATAAATGTGAGAAAACATCTGCAAAAATCCAGTAAGATATTAAGAGATGAACAGATAAAGCTTTATTGGATTAAAAAAAAGTGTCTAAAATACCATTGGGCTTCTTTTGTGTTGGTATTTATCGAGCCTGCCCTTAACTGAGCTTTGTATACCCAGTGAGAGACCCCATCGTAGAAAGCTGTTTTAAACTTTGTGAGTAGTTTTCAACCAAAGATATCATAAATGGCCATTCTGACACACAGTTTCTTTACTGCCCTTGTCAGGGAAACGGAAATTAAAATGGAATATGGTAATTACCATGGACAAGCATTTTAGATGTCTAATTTTAGACTGGCTTCTGAATGAAAACCAATGAAATCATTACCATAATCACATAATTCTATGTAAATGACTAAATATCACATATGTTTTTGTTTGAGGAAGAAAAGGAGTTTAATTTCAAAATTCTTGTTTCATTTTAAATCCCACTTGTATCATGAGAAAATAACAATTTGTCTTTTGGAAAACAATTTTATTGAACTTTCATAGATGTTTGCCTTGTAGTTCAGAATTTTGCCCTAATTTCAAGATTACTGATTATTTAAAGGTGATTAAGAGATGAGCTGTACCAGCATGAGTAAACAATAATGGTAAGGTTAAAAGATACAAAAGCCAGTTCCTCTTTGATCTATCAACTGAACACATGTGTAATATTAAATTAAATATACAACTCATAGGAATACTGTAAGAAAAAACTACATAAATAGCTACAATATAGAATTTTGTAAGACTGTTTTTAATTCTGGTGGATAAAATTTTAAAAAGAGATGAATGAATTGATAACATTTTTTACTTCTCATTCAATACATAAGAATATCTATAATAATCAACTTCACAGTTTCTAATCTTTTCTTCCTCGTGTCTTAAAATGTTATGAAATACGTTTTTAATGTATCCATTTTGAAATCAGTATTTTCCTCCTGGGATGTCTGAAGCTGAATTTTAGTTTGGTATTTCAGTGGCTCAAATATTGTAGTTATTACTTTTCTATTGTAGTGATACGGCAGTCTAGCAAAAGTCAACTCTTAAGACAAAAGCTTGACGTGTTGACTATGTGGAAGGAACCACATAAACCAGGAAGCTGTTTGGATTTCATCACTACACAGAAAGTAGAAAGCAAACACAAGGAACGGGGCTAGGCTATACATTTTCAAGCCAAACCACAGGGACATGCTTCCTCAATCAGGACTTCCTGTCCTAAAGCTTTCATAATTGTCTCAGACATCACAGCATGGAAAACATAGTTCAGACACATGATCCTGTGAAGGACATTACACACAACCACAATAGTTATGGATTAATTGTTTCCTCTACCAGTTCATGTGCCAAATGCATGGTCTTCATTAGAATAGGATTAAGAGGTATTAGAAACTAAAGGTGAAGGCTCTAGTGGGAAGTAATTAAGGGACTGACAAATATTGGTCCCTTGAAGTCAGTTGCTGAGATGCTAGGGAGGCAGACAAGAGAAACGCTGGCCTCCTTATCTTCCCTAGCTTTCAGTATTACCACGTGATTTTCTTCCCACGTTCATTGCAGCTAATGTTATTGAACCCAATGTGTGGGTGATGGATGGCCTAAAGTTGTACTGATAACATCTGAAACTGTGAGACCTTATTCACAAATAAAAAAATGTGATGATCATTCCTACTTACTCTACCATTTCTCACATGATATATTTTTATTGCCGTCAGCACACAAATCCATTTGCTTTTCTCAGCATTTCTGAGCAGCATATTGTACTTGCCCAGATTGAGTTTCTTGTATGAATGGAATTCAGGCAGATGGAAGGGATCATGTCACCCAGGTCCTATTAAAAGATAGTTCGATTTTAAATATTTAAAGAAGAGGTTGTCAGAAAAAAAAGATACATTTGTCTGTGTTGCGTAGTGGTATGCGTTAGGGTCCAGGAACAGCTGCATAAACCACATAGACTCTAATCTCAGTCAGTTATAGATGGCTTATTGAAAACACACTCTAAGACTGATTAATCAAGGACGTATCAGGGAGTCAGGATCCAAAACTGCTAACCCCGGCAAATCCCAGTTTTTATCTGGGAAAATCAGCAAAGAGGTATAGTTGCAACATTTGCAACATGTGCAACTTATAAGCTTTATCTGCACAAAGCAGAGCTGTATGACCTTTAAGCTAGTGGGCTGGATCTAGAGGAATTGAGCCTAGGGGATCTTCAAAGCCCGTCAGGCTCCATAATAAAGTACAACAACCAGTTATTTTTGTCAGGGCAAGGAATAGTAGGTTAATTTAAGGTTAGAAGCTATAAAATAACGACTGAGGGATCATGGCAAAGGCATTGTTAAGTTTTAATATTTAACAGTATACGCCTGTAATCTTATTTCTAGAACGTCTGCCCAAATTGTTTAATGAGATATTTTATAATAATAATAATAATAATAATAAATTACAGTATCATAGAATTAAAGCTGACATCATATTATCATTCTAGATCCCACATTCCCAGTACAAGAAAAGGAAGTGAGAAGGATATGAAGCCTTGAGCTTTCTTATGTATGGTTTCTATAGATGGAAGCCATAGCATTGTTCTACAATCATTGCTTTCATTACACACAAAAATTTATTAAGTCTTAGTCCCTACCTTTAAGAAATGCCTTTGTTAGAATACCTAGTATTGTAGACAAATAAAAATTACATTTGAAATACTACATGATCATGAGCTTCTGTAAAACATATGTGCTCAGGTTAAAGGCATGTGCCGCTGTGGTCAGGCTCAGTCATCAGGATTTAAGAAGAATCCAACTAGAGAAGGAGAAGGAGGGATGAGAGAAGGTGGGTGGAAGGGTGGTACTGGGTAGAGAAGGGAAGAGTAGGGCTGCATTTGGGATGCAAAGTGAATAAATAAATAATAAATGCAAAAAAAGAGAGAATAGCCCAATTGAACCACAGAGTTGTCCATTTTCAGCAAGTTAACTGACAGGGTACAATCCAGATAGAAAACAAATCGATTTACAATCTAAAAACAACTTTAAAACATCATTTCACCCTCACAGTCCCATCAATAGAGATTATGTGTGGACAAATTGGAATGCACTAAATGTGTAGGCATTAGACATTGTTTGAATTAAAACCAGCTTGGATAACTTTATCCCGAATTCACCATTACTAGTGCTTATTTTAAAATCAAACTCAGTAAGATGATTTATAATGTTCTAGAAAACAGAATGAGAATTGTACAGGTATCAGGTATAGAAAAACTTTTCTTTCCTCGGGTTATTTTTTTGTTGGAATTTAAATTGACCTCTGCATTATTTCTAAGTACTGGTTTGCTATCTGAGAGCCTTTTGGAAAGTGACTGTACCATGAGGGTTCTGACCTAAGAAATGTGTCACAATATTGATGGATACATAGAGATACTGAAGCTGACAGGAACTTGCAGGCATTTGAGAACATGTGGTTGGAGAAATGGCTCGTCCCAAGTCTCCCACATTCTCCTTCTTAGATGATCAAAGATTGTAGCCGGCCAGCGGCCACGAGTCAACCGGGTTCTCCTGAAAGGGGGCTGGGAACGAAAGAAGGACAGAGAACGAGAAAAGATGAAGCCAAGACAAAATTCTCTGATCAAGGCACAATGTTTTAATGTTCGGCTTTCAATTTAAAGGGAAAGACCCCTCCCGAACCTTCCTAGTTTCAGCCAGGAGAGATGGATGAGATAATCTGTTCTTGGTCATGAGTCAGAGCTGGAGATGTCTCAAGGCAAGCCCAGGGGCAGTTCTTCTTTCAAGTTCGCTGGAGCCAAGGTGGAACTCCACCTAGGTCCTTATCACTTGGTCTGTTGTGATAAACAAGGTCTCTCAGGCCTGCTCAAGGCCGTGGAAGGGTGCCTCTGCTCTGTCACTGCTCATGTCCATGATGACAATGATGATGATCCTGGGCTCAACATGTGGTCAAATCACCATGACTGTTTTATTCATGTATGGTCTATATTCCCAGTAAACTCACTTAGGTAAAAGCCAACATAAAATTCCACAGTAATAACTATATAAAATATTATTTTATTAATGAATCATTTCTTTTAGGTAATTTTGCAAGAAAAAATTCATATAATTAATATATTTTGCTCATGAAAATTTAAAAGAAATGTTAATATGATTATGCATGACAAATATGTATCAACAAGATATTTCAATATAAAATCATTATGAATTTTCTATTTTCTTATATATAGTATAACAATTTCAAATATTCAAAGTAGTTTACTTTGTTTTGAAATTCTGAACATTGATGCCTTAATTACAATCCAAATTTGTGCCAGTGATGTGGTTCCCTGTTAAAGGAAGTTATCATAAAGTACGAGATCACAGGACTAGCCCTGAGGTCCACATGGTAGAAGAACCTGATGCCCACAAGTTCTATCATATGTACATACACACACATGCACACACACACACACACACACATTAAATCATTTTTCCTTTTAAATTTTTATTAATCATTTCATTTGTTTACATTTCAAGTGATATCTCCCTTCCTGGTTACCCCTCTACCAACCACCTATCCTTTCAATTCCTCACCCTTCTCCTTTGCCTCTACAAGAGTACTCCTCTTCCTATTCACCCACGCCGGCCTCACCCATCTAGCATCCCCCTATGCTGGGGCATCAAGCTTCCTTCTCCTCCCATTGATGCCAGAGAAGGGCATCGTCTCCTACATATGTGTCTAGAGTCCTGGTCCCTCCATGTGTACTCTTTGTTTGGTGATTTAGTGTCTGGGAGCTCTGAGAGGTCCAGTTAGTTGATATTGTTCTTCTTACGGGGTTTCAAATTCCAAGTATACTATAGTGTAATACTTGAGTTTAGTAAATTGTGCTGTTTAAAACAAACTACCAAATATAACGAAATGCTACTATATATTAATTAATATGTGTAGAATTTTGTAATTTTGCCTGAGTTTTCAAATATTGATCCATGACATATTTTATGTGAATATAGGAGTCGCAAAGAAAAATTAAGTATAAAAGTTAGTGATAATTACTAGATCAAATTCCCATATCTCTTCTGCAGAAGGTAGTAGTCAGAAACAAAAGAAAACCATATTTTAAGGTGCAACCATCCATGAACTTGAGACCAGCCTGTCATACATAGACAGAATCCAGTCTCATATACGTGATAAAAAACATCTCAAACAAATCAATAAAAAAACCCACCAAACAAAAAACAAGCAAAGACAAACTATTCTACTTTTGTTTATATTAAATGTGAAAAATTAAGCTATTATTTTCATTTCAGAGAGCTGTTGATATCCTTTAGTAACATACATTTACATACATATGTCCTATTTTTAACAGGCTTTACAGAGTTGTTTAGACTAATTTTTTCCCAAGATACTTTATTTTCTAGGGTGCACATACATGGATCCGTTTGTAAGTAGTAATAAAATAAAATGTGTAAAGCGTATATAGATTATTTATTTTGTTTATGTTTTTACCGAGCTAATTCTTTAGAGTTTTAAAGTGTAATAAAATTATAATAGTTGAAATCTATGGGAATAGATACAGTTGCTGAGATAAACTATAAGCAGAGTATAAAACTTTATCCTTTGAAGGTCTGAGATACAAAAAAAATTGTTAAAGTTTTTCTTTACAATGTGTCGGAGATCAACATAGAACATATAAAACGAGTATACAGAAAATCTAAGAAACATAGTTTTGCTTGTTGTTTTATTACATAAAATAGATGTTTTGTTATTCTTTTATTTTGTCTGAGTTCTTTTCCTTGGCTAACACATTTGATACTTAATTGCTGAGCTTTCATGTAGAGGATCTTTCTTCCCTTCCCCATGTGATGCTCTCTGATCTGTGCAATATGCATGCAACAAAAACTTTTTGCTAAGGACAGAGACACAGGGACAGATGATAGATTCTCAACGCAAAACAGTCATCAGGCAGACTGAGATTCATATACATACAACAGATACCCATGAGGTAGACTCAGTCAACAGACAGGAGTCACAGTAAAGACACAGAAGGAAGAATTACAGAATTAAAACGTGGTCTTGACAAAGTTTTAACGACTTAAATAGGAAGTGCTTTGATATCTTTCCTCCCTGCAATGTCAATGCATATTGGCGACTGAGTTTACAATGAGTTCATTTAATTAGCTCATTCTTGCAAATATTCATAAAATAAAACATTAATGATGTTTGTAAACATGACAGTGTAAAATCAAAAGATACTAGAGCATGGACAAAAACAATCATATTTTAAGAAAGCAGTTGAGTTAGACTGTGAACCAGGACTGTGTAACTGTATATGTATGACTTTTTTTTCTTTTTTTTTTAAGGAAATATCTCTTCCTGTTATCACAAATGCAACTGTAGGCATATAAGTTATTGTAAATAGCCAAGAATCTGATTGTTGGCACTGTGAACTTACTCAAGTGGATACCTCCTCATTGTGTTTGAGCACATTTATAGCACTACAAACTTTCTCACAGTGTCCCTCTCTTCTACTTCATAAGTTCCTATGGGGATACCTAAGTCTTGTCTATCTAAATGTTTACATGGATTTGGTCAATTCTTATGAAAATTATACCATGTAGAGAAGTTATAACAAGTAGAGAATTAATTACAGAGCAAAATTAAAATTTCAGCTCTCTTCTGAGAAACCATACAGCTTTCCAAGCTGGTAGAGTGATGTAATGACCCCAAAGAAACGAAATCAATTTTGTGATTAGCTTGATTCTTTTTAATATATTATACAAATTTTACTTTAGTTTGACACCATAATAGAGGTCATTATTTCTTGGTCAATTCAGGAATAGATATTTCTTGTTCCCACAAATATAATTCTGAGGTATTTGTACGTTGATTTTGTAAATAATTCCAAGCATCACTTTATAGTTTTCAAGCATCAACACCCAAAATTATTTGAAATTAATGTCCCTGTTAGCAAGGAATACTGTCTTTGGGAATGTATCTACAGCTTTCTACACTAAATCTCCTTGAAACAAGATATAATTATAAGGTTCTATATGGATCTTGGCAAAACTTAACTTTTAAGCAGTCTTTAGAAACTTGATTTTCAATTACTATTGTTATACACAGATCGTACAAGTCATCTAAGGTACAAGTAATGTTAGTTGAATCTATAAAGTAATATTTGCCATATTCTTTTCAAATATCTCAAGAAAACCAGAGGATTTTCATTGCCTTTATATAAATAGAAGAACCATCATTATTAATTCAAGGAAAATTTTTATTTCAGGAACAAAATCACTATAATTGACATAAACCAATAGCTGAATTTTGACCTGGACTGAGCACAGTAAATTTAATTTAAGCTGAAACATTTTGAAATTTTGATTCATTCCTGGCAAAATGTCAATACACAAACAAAATCATCAGGAATTTTATAACTTGGCTTACGTTTTAGAGACAGTATTTTAATAAAGATATCAGCTTTAACTTAAGTAAACCCCTTTCCTTAAGACTTAGACATCTATGCTGATGAGGAGATGGAAAGATGATAAGAGCCCAGAAATGAGGGAGAACTCCAAGGAAACAATATCTTCAAACTCATCTGCCTGATAACGCAAGCTTACAGAGATGAGACAGAACAAGTCAGCAGATCACAACTCTGAGAGAGGGGTGAGAAAAAGAATAGGCAAAGAGTTGTGGGTATAGATAAGTAGAGAGGCGGGAGGTTTGAGAGAAGTTTGGAGATGAATATATTGAATAAAATTGTTTATCAAAAAAAGACAAACAATTAAACAAAACCAATTTTACTGCAAGTGTAATTTGTGTATTATATGATATCAAGTAAAGTTGATAAACTAAGGCAATGAAGGCTAGTATGCCAGCTGATGCTTCAAGACCTTGGTTTTTATGTTTATCTCTCTAGGTACTTTATATAATTACATTTGACCTAAATCATGGCACGTTGAAACCATTACATTTTTGGAATTTCAGGATAGCATCTTATTCTAAGCACATATGCATAAAACCTAATGGTTAGAGTAGAATGTCTCTATACTGTTCCTTCTAAATGCATTAGACTTATTTTTCTATTTTATGATGTCTAATAAATTCAGTTGTCAAAAGTTTGACTTCTAATCCATAAACTACCATTTTCAACAAACTTCAAACAGAATGTGAAAAGCTATGGTTTGTTAAGAGCCATATCAAGCATTTCCTTCATATATATATATATATCTTTCATATAGATGTTTTAAAAATAAATAAGTTTGAGATGTAACCACACAAACTGTTAATTTTCTGAATGTCTGGGATCTGCAGTTTCCTGCAGAGAGGTGACAGTGTTTCGGTTACTGTTTTGAGTGTCAAACAATGTAAAACTGGAAACATTTCAATAACGAAAAATGCTACAACGTCTAAGGAATATTAAAGGATGTTTCTAAGAAGCAAATAGAGTATGGAAAGTTTTCAGGAGAACAAGAAAATTCTAAGCACCAATCCAGGTGGCCAGCCCAGAAGCCTGAAAACTCAATTACCTTATGAAATAGTGCTATGAAATATTAAGGCCATAAGACTATTTTAAGTTCAAGTTCTTGCAAATAATTCAATGCTATTTTAATATTTATATTAATAATATCTGCTTTACCTTCCTCATTCTAATTGCACTGTTGGCTCTCCATCATAAACTTGTATGGATTCTCACTCATGGCAATCCTGCTTACTCAGCTTTCAGTATGCCGGTAATCGGCCATGAGTTGCCATGCTTAGATTAATTTCTGCTTTTTTATTACCTCTAGTTCATAACAGAAACTTAGCTTAATTCCATTAATATTTATTAAAATATTATTAATGAATTGTTGCTTTATAACAGCTAATCATCAATTCCTAAGCCTTTCTGAGTGAATTTTTACGTGACACTTCTTGCTCAGATTATTTATAATATGAATGGAATTATGGCTGATTTCCTACGAACATATGAGTTGAATTTTTTCCGATATATCTTATGCTTCTTTCGTGCCCACAAAGACATCTGGATGGTCATTAAGATTGTGAAAATACCAACTGAAAAACAAAACAAAACAAAACAATCACATTAATATATTCCTGTAGAAAGAAACAATTCTATTTTAAACAATAAAAATAATTTGTAATAGAAAATATTTCTAAAATGTTTCATGGTTCTCTATTAAGATCCTTTTATCTATGGCTTAGAATATTAGATGCACAAAATCTATGTGAAGACTAAATAAACAAAAAATTTCATAAAATCTACTTACATATTGCCTTCTCAAAAATTTCTGAAAGAAATCATATTTTTGTAAACTTCTATATCTATATAATTACTTACATATAATATATATGTATATATACTAAATTAATGATAAATCATAACAGATAATTGAAACAATAAATGACATTGGTATTACATGTATTTCTTTAAGCATATCACTCAAATGAACAATATTCCACTTTGTGTTAAAATATCAAGTTTTCAAGTTTGCAAAATCAGCATTACTCAGGTCAAATTTTAAAGATGAACACACAAGAGGTACCTTCTGATTATGTATACAATCAACAAATACATTTCAATTGTATTTCCTACTTTGAATTAAATTTCAGTTACAGATGTACACATAATAAAAATATACCCTTTTTAATGCTAAAAATCACTATCAAAATAAAATGTATGCATAATATACTCGTGAAAATACTTCAATATTAGTGTGAGAGTAATTTGTTTTCAGAAGTGATTTCTCCTACAGATGTAATCATTTTTTAAATTATCAGTAAATATCAAGGTTACCTGGAAGTGTCTGTGTCATGACTGTGAAACTAATCCAGGATCCGATCTGTTAATAAAAAATCCCAAAGTTAACAGACACCTCTGGCTCATCTAGATATTTCAACACTTGTGGTCTTAAATAAAAAATTTGAAAGCTCAAGACTTCAGAAATGTTACAGGTATAGATGGATTGCACATAATAACTTTTACATGTTAAATCCATAAAGGCCACAAAATATCACTACATTCATAAAAGAAAATATTATTTTAAAATATTTGCTAAACTTAAAATTTGAATATATTTCAATCCATGTGATATAAGGCTTACAGATTCCTTAAGTATAAATATATTTTTATAAAATATTATTATATCTGCCGATATCTTTAGAAAAGCTATATCTATGTATTGCACATAATATAGTCCAAGCATAATATATATATTATATTCATTATATATAGAATCCAGTTAAGTTATTTGCATATGTAAATACCATACCTCATAGGTATAGTTAGGACAGGAAACCAGGAAAAACATCCATGTAAAGGGGTTGTAATTTGGACTTGGGAAACAGGCATTGCTCCCTTTTTGGAAAGAAAAAAATGTCAATTATGTTGCAAATATACTGATTAGGCACTGCTAAATACGTGAGGATAATCATGTAACACACGGAATGTCATCTATCCATAGCAATTTATTTTATAAAATTCTCAGAAAAACCTGTTTCAAATGTTATGACCTTTTGACTCAGAGGGAATAGCTGTCACTTTCTAGTATTTCTACATCTATGCCCCTTAAAATGATGAGATGCATAAGTACAATTAACTATTTAAGTACAATTAACTACTTAAGAAATTAAATGGTAATTGTAATTATTCTGTTCTAGACAACAGCTGCAACAGTCTACCAGTTTTCTCTTCTTAAATTATAAACTATATAATGCTAACTCCATAGCTTTTTTCATTATCTCAGTGTCAAAGTATATATGCTTGAAATCATAAATACCTCAAAACTCTCTATTAAATAAGTGAAAATCAAAAGGAATTTTATAAGAATTTCATTTATATCAGATGAATCTGATAGTACCTTGAGGATTATCCTGAATCGGTATAGTTAATACTCAGTAATGTCACATAAATTATTGCAGCTAAGGATTCAGAAATATTATTTACACATTTCATTATATGCCTCACACTATCACTTGATTTTCATTAATTTTCTCCTAGTAAATTTTTATCAGGGAACATTTTGGAAAATAAATTTATAATGACTTCAAGTTGAACTTTGAGCTGTGACACTTGTAAAAGGAAATGTGAATTACAAAATCACCATATTATTTCTGTACAAAGTTTAATCAGAAAACAAATCACCTAATCTCGCTTAGTTACAAGAGTAAAGTCATCGTAAAATGTCAGTGTTTTCTGTTCAATAATATAACTGTGGTTGAAATACCAAAAGAAATATATATGAAATAGCATGCAGATCACTTTCTGGCTCATTTTATGTCAAGGATGAGCATATTACTGATTCTCTTAGAAAATTTATGTAACCATGTTGTATGACAGCCATCGAGTAGTCAAAAGAAAGTTTATTGAGGAAGCTAATTCAGTGAGAAATCATTGCATTTCAGAGGGAAGAGATGCACATGAGATAATTTGAGATAAGTCACTAGGTAATGAGCATTTAGTTCATAAGCATGGATGGAGCATTGATCAAGTGCTCAACAATCTGTCTTTGAATTTGCTGTTTCAAGGTTACATAATGACCACGTCTTCTAAAATAAACATAATTATATTGGCAGTGATGTTTCAATACACATAGTTGCTGTTGATTATAATAATATGTAAGTAAGTGTAGCGGCTACTAATTACATACATTTTCCATTATCCTTTCTCAAGTTACAATTATTATAGCCGTTTCTATTAATGGAATCTGGCAAGATTTCTGTTTGTGTGTGTGTGTGTGTGTGTGTGTGTGTGTGTGTGTGTGTGTGTGCGTGTGTGATACCTGCTTTATTCTTTTGCCATTATTCATCTTATTTTTTGAGAAAAGTTCTTTCCATGAACTCAGAGCTTGACAACTTGAAAAGAAATTCTATGGCAAGCAAAAAACAAAAAACAAAACAAACAAACAAACAAACAAACAAACAGGAATTCTGCCTCTGTCTCATCAGGACTGAGATAACAAATATGTGTCAAATACATCCGACATTTAGTATGCGTACTTGGAATTAAAACTCATTCACCATGCTTATGTAGTAAGCACATTACTGACGTAGTCTTTCTTCCATACATGAATATTAGATATTTTTAATATTAAATGTTGCACCATGTCTTAAGATTTCAATATTTGGTTAGTGTTAACAAGTATTGCTGTCAAAACATTCATCTCTCAACAAGCCTACTAAGGGCTTTTTTGACCCAAATGAGAGATCTAGATCAAAGTTATGTCTAGTTTTTATGTTAAAATTTTAACATAGACTTTATTATTTTAAATTCATAATAGTTTGCAAGTCAGCATTTACTGATAATCCCAGATTGAAATGGTCAATGAAGACATTTAGTAATCTCTAATTTCAGTGTCATTTTTTCTCCATATACATGACATCACTTCATGAAATGGAATGTCTGAGCATTTATCTCCTCAAAATCTCCATTCCTAGAAACCTACTCAGAAAATTTTTGGACCAAGAATTTCTAAAGAACATGATATTAAAATAGTTTTTTTAGAGTTGAACAATTGTCTGGAGGGACTTCAATAAATATCATATTATACTTAGATAACAGAATATAATATTGCTTGTATAAGGAAGTAGTATAAATGTGTAGATGTTCAATAGTGATATGCCAGTATGTAATAATGATGTATGGAATACTTTGGTAGGCTCAGTATAATGAATAGAAATAAGTGGAATTTAGGTAAATATACTTAATATAGTTTAAATATAGCTGAAAATTAAAAGTAAAATATGCATGCTTCTAAGGCCTCTTTAGCAGCAAATGTAGCAAATCGATTTCCTCTGAATTGAAATCATCTTTGTTACACAGAGAAGACTGTTCATAAGACTTGAGAATTATTCAAACTCCGAAAGGTTCTGGTCAAATAACAGAAAAACTAAGCAATTTCTATGGAGAGAAGACTCTTCAAATTTTGCAGTAAGACCCAGGATTGTAGGTTTGGTGAGTTCATACATGCTAGAGTGAGTTTTACATTGATTCATCTGCTTGAGTCTCACATGGTCCTATAAGACCCATCACTCATGTGCCTGCTTGTTGCTCCAATAAATTCATGTTTTCCCAAGACAGATTCATGTGGGATGTTTTTTTGGTCTGTCACGGTGCCCTATCTAGGATAAACAAGTGTCTATGATGTCTTCTAAAAAATGTCACAAAGAACATGTTATGAGTGCTGATAACCTGCCACGAGCAGACTGATAATACCCAAACTATGGCCAGCATTAGCTACAAAGTGCAATAAAGCCCTAAGACCACACTGCTCTATGCAAACAGGGATGACTAAATATTTTCCAAACTCTAAATTTTCTGAGTCCTTACGACTACAGAAGTGGTCCACTCGTCCTTAAACATAAGCATCCTCTTTTCTAAAATGCAATCTAAAGAAAATTATCTTGGAAGAAATAGATAAAATAAAATTTATAAAATGAGGACATGAAGTTGGAATGGAGATGTGATGTTGGATCCTGGAAGTAGTTGGAAGCATGGAATGAAAGATGACAAAAGTTTCATGGTCTACACTATATGAATTTCAAAGCATAAAAATTCGTTTTTAAAGATGACTTTTATTTTCCCTCCAAACTTTTGTCATCAGAAAGGATTGCATCAGTTTGAAATCTATCTTACATGTTTCTAGGTTTACAGTGTGGATAAATGTACTAATGATAAAATGAATTGAAAGACCTTTGTTAATACAAAACAACTAACCTGTGTGATTAGGATGAGCCAACACTGTATTGATGAAATGATTTCCAGCTTCACAAACCTGCAAAATATATTAACGTTTTCCAATTAACAAGAAGAAACATTTATCTACTAATAATTATTTACAGGGAGGTAGATATTCCAAAGATATTCTTCACTATGCTGTTAAACAGGTTCCAACATCCTTATTAATCTGTCAACGCTATCTGCCTTCAACATCTTTGCTGGCTAGTTTTCTTACCATAAGCTTATCATATATGTAGCTAAAGATTGACTTAACACCAGTATACAGTTTAAGTTCATTAACATATAAGAACAAAGCTTTTAATGCAATGATCATACTTAGGTACCCTGTTGGTTTCGGCTCAGTGTCTGAGTTAACTGCAATACAGAAGAGCACCTAGGCTGTGGCATGGTAATTCTTCATTGTCCTTAGCCTAGTTTCCAGTGTTTGAAAGCACAGCGAATGAAGCAGAAACAAGGAAATGATAGACATTTTGGTTGGTGAAATAGTAGATGACATAGATAAAAATGAAGAATGGGTAAAAATAAACATGAAGAGAAGAGCATCATCAGAAACAAATTGTTCATTGTCATTGTGGTAACTGTCAGGAGGAACGTTAGGGTGATTTTATGTGATTAGAATTTAAATTGTCTTAAAAATAAAATACACTTTACTCTCCATATGAAGTCACTGTGTCTATTATGAGCAGTTAAGTGGAAATTCTAATGGAGTTTACATTTGAATTAATTCTAAAGAAAATTTAATCATTATTTTGTGAGTTGATAAAATCCTTATTAGGAAAATTAACTATTGGAAGTTAATGGTAGGTTCATTATGCAAATGAAGAGTTTCAGGATATTAATTATTTAATAACCTATTATTGTATTGAGTTACTATATGAATGAATATGGAAAAGGAAGCTGACAATAACTATTGTATAATACAGAATTATTGGATATGCTCACTTTTTTGCTACTCAATATTATGCCTTTCTCATTATAACATTGTTGTTACTCAAAGAAGAGACTTGGGAGAAGAAGAAAGAAAAAGAAAGGGGAGGAGGAGGAGGAGGAGGAGGAGGAGGAGGAGGAGGAGGAGGAGGAGGAGAAGGAGGAAGAAGAAGAAAACCCCCAGTCAATACATTTCTACCAAAGAAAGATTTTTCATTTTTGCTTCTAGAATCTACCTCATTATCATGGTTTTTACAGTATGTCAATTGTTTGTAAATCCATAGAGTCATCACAAATTATTTTGTGATGTTTGAATACCATACACTGCATTAAGAGAATCCAGAACATGGAGAATAGGAACTGGTGTAATTGAAGCTTGCTTGTGAGAGTTGTTTTCCTCAGGAATTCTTCATACATTGCTTTGGTATTATGCTGCTTAAATATTTAAACGTTGATGTTCTCATAGTAGTTACTGATTTTAGTTTAAATCATGACCGTGTCTCTTTGAAGTGTTTGTTAAACATTGATTCCTTTTAATTAAACATATAATATATAGTATATTAATTTTACGTTGTAGTTTTCTAACTTCAGATCATTTAAAAGAGCTTTATTTTCACAGATCAGCTAAATTTAATTTTAACCACTGATTTCTTATTTATATACTTATTACTTATATAAGTTGTATCGGTTAATTTGAGATGCGATTAAAACAACAAATGAACTTTAATTTACTCTTGAATTTCTATTTAGCCTTTGGTTAAAAAAGAGTGCAAAATTATATTTATTGATTCCAATCATAACCATGCTGAAGATGAAGGTATGGGATAATTCTTCATTTTTGCCATATCAGTACATACAAAATTTCCAAAAGTTGCTTTCTGGTTTTTCTGGCTTATCACAGCAAGCCCAGCTCTCTGGTTTTATTACAGGCTGTGATGTATGATTCTATGAATCCTTTTGCCTAATCAAGTCTACCTTTATTATGCTTGAGGCACTTCAGTGCTTTTACAACACAAACACCACCAGATACAAACAGTTCCCTTTTCCACAAATACTTGCATTTTATCATAACAAGGAGAAAAAAACCTCAGCTGAATAGATAACAAATGTTTATGCTAGAGACAGAAGAGAAAAGCTATCTTAAAGAACTATTAGAACACTTAGCAAACCTGCATGAAGTTCTGTTTTCTTTCTAGTTTATTAATAATGAAACACTCTAAGAAAGGAAAGAGAACACCCATTGTCAGTGAAATGTTACCTATTCAAAAGATTGGCAAACCGTGACAGATTCTATAAAACGAAAGTAAATGGAGTTGAAATGGGATTTTTAAAAAATGTGTTATTTATGCAATGCAATCTATTTTAGAATTTTGATTCTTTCCATTTTGTAGTGTTTTGAAGCAAGATGATTTTAGAGAATCAAGAATGGTGGTAGATACATGAAAACATTAATGAACAGTGTGTTAAATTTAGAGCAGATTAAAAAAATACATATGAACATTGAAGGAAGACTAATTCTAAACTTGATATTTTTTTCCTAGATCTTACTGTTATTTTTCCCTTTGAGTGTGTGATTCTTAAAAATATTTAAGAGGTCAAAATTACATTTAAGTTTGAAAAAGCAGACAATAAAATACTTCATAGACTGTAACATTCATTTAGTGTGATCTAACTAAATATTTTATCACAAGTGTTTTTCCTGACCTTTAAATATATTTTATGACAATTTTATGTAACTTATGATAATTTTTCCTAAAAAATTATTTAACAAAATTTCAGTAGAAAGATGCGAAGTAGAGCAAGAGGATTAATTATAGTTAATAGTAAAACTATGGGCTATCCTTTCCTGAGGATCAAAGAAATCAAGTAAATAAAAAAACAACTGTAATAGCATTCAGCATCGTTTTAAAATTATCTCACAAGATACTTTTCTTAATTCTATATATCAACAAAATTAAAAGTAACTTTTAAATAAATTTTATGATTTTATTTTTAATAGTATACAAAGCAATAAAGAACAATATGAAGTTTAGCAAATGCAAAATGTTATTATAAAACTTTAGCACTGGTAATTGAGGAATAAATTTATCACTGAAATATACATTAATGAATATTTATCATTATTTTCCCTTTGATCATCCTACATAATAACAGACTTACTATGTTCTGTTAGTTTAATTAAAGATAATTTACAATGCTAAGTACTTAAAATGAGTTGTTAATTTCCTTAAAATAAAATACACATACAGCATTTATATTATAATAAAATACTCTTATGTAAGTTTGTTCATTTTTATGAATGAATAAGCCATCTTTGAATTACCTGGTCTGCAATAAATTTTGATATTCTTAATTTAATTTATATATTCAAAATTATTCAGATCATTGTGTTATGTCCTCTAATATTGTCATTTATGTAAAATGAGTAACAAGTGTTTGCAAATTTACATCTGACTGGTAAACATGTATTATTAATATTTCTATTATATTTACTTATATTTTCATCATTAAATTTATATCTACAATTACATATTTTATAGTATATATAGATAATATATACAGATATAAATAATAAATGTTAAATATATATTTATTATTTATTAAAACTATTTTTATAAGAATATCCTGTGCCAATAATTATCTTTTAATTGTCACCATGATTTATGTTGTCAAGAGGTTCAGTGAAGATTGACTTCTAATTTGCTAGTTTTGATTTGCTGTTGAGTAAAATTATATTCATTGTTTTCAACTTTAAGAGAAGTATAAAATTATCCAATATCATCTCTATGTTTCTCTACACTCCATTAAAACTGGATTATATTTGCCATTGTAAGCATTGAGTTAATGCACATTAGCTTGCTGGACTTCAACAATTTCCCTAGGATTGTATGTAAGATAGAACTCATGATTGTATATGAAATCATGAAAAATCGGCAAAGACAAAGATAAGTCAGTTGCATGTTTCATTTAAAAAAAGAAAACAGGTCCTAATAATTAAACTTTCCTTCTTTCTTTCTTTCTTTCTTTCTTTCTTTCTTTCTTTCTTTCTTTCTTTCTTTCTTTGTCTTCTCATTCTTTATTTTTCTTTTCTATTTTTAATTGAATATTTTCTTTACTTACATTTAAAATGTCATCCCACACATATCCCAGTCCCTCCACCCTGAAACACCCTATCCCCTCCCCTCCCCCTGCTTCTATGAGGGTATGCACCCACCCACTCACTCCCCACTTCCTTGCCCTTGAATTCCCCTACACTGAGGCATTGAGCGAGCCTTCATAGGATCAAAGACCTCTTCTCCCATTGATGCCTGGCAAGGCCATCCTCTGCTACATATGCGACTGGAGCTATGGGTCCCTCCATGTGTATTCTGGTTGGTGGTTTACTCCCTGGGAGCTCTGAAGGGTCTGGTTGGTTGATATTGTTGTTCTTCCTATGACTTGCAAACCCTTTTGGGTCCTTCAGTCCTTTCTCTAACTTCTCCACTGGGGACCTCTTGCTCTGTTCAATGATTTGCTACCAGCATCCACCTCTGTATTTGTCAGGATCTGGCAGAGCCTCTCAGGAGACAGGTATATCATGCTCCTGTCAGCAAGCACTTCTCGGCATCCACAGTAGTGTCTGGGTTTAGTGACTGTGTTGAATCCCCAGGTGGGGCAGTCTCTGGATGGCCTTTCCTTCAATCTGTGCTACAAACTTTGATTCCATATTTGCTCCCCCTTCTGAGAAACGCTGAAACATCCACACTTTGGTCTTCCTTCTTCTTGACAGTCATGTGGTCTGTGAAATGTATCTTGGATATTCTAGCGTTTGGGCTAATATCTACTTATCAGTGAGTGCATATCATCTGTGTTCATTTGTGATTGAGTTACCTCACTCAGGATGATGTTTTCTAGTTCCATCAATTTGCCTAAGAATTTCATGAAGTCATTGTTTTTAATAACTGAGTAGTACTCCATTGTGTAAATGTACCACATTTTCTGTATCCATTTCTCTATTGAGGGACATCTGGGTTCTTTCCAGATTCTGGGTATTATAAATAAGACTGCTATGAACATAGTGGAGCAAGTGTCCTTGTTATATGTTGGAGCATCTTTTGGATATATGCTTAGAATAGGTATTGTTGGAGCCTCAAATAATACTATGTCAAATTTTCTGAGGAACCACCAGACTGATTTCCAGAGTGGTTGTACCAGCTTGCAATCCCACCAACAATAGAGGAGTGTTCCTCTTTCTTCATATTCTGGCCAGCATCTGGTGTCACCTGAAATTCTGATCTTAGCTACTCTGACTGTTGAGAGATGGAATCACAGGTTTGTTTCAATTTGAATTTCCCTGATGACTAAGGATTTTGAACATTTATTTAGGTGCTTCTCGTCCATTCAATATTCCTCAGTTGAGATTTTTTTTTGTTTAGCTCTGTGCCACATTTTTAATACGGTTACTTGATTCTCTGGAGTCTAATTTCTTAAGTTCTCTCTATATATTGGACATTAGCCCTCTATTGGATGTAGGATTGATAAAGTTCTTTTTTCAATCTGTTGGTTGCCGTTATGTCCTATTGACAGTGTCCTTTGCCTTACAGAAGCTTTGCAATTTTATTAGTCCCATTTGTCAATTCTTGGTCTCAGAGCATAAGCCATTGGTGTTCTGTTCAGGAAAATTTCCCCTGTCCCCATGTATCCAAGGCTCTTCCCCACTTTTTTTTCTATTAGTTTCAGTGTATCTTGTTTTATGTAGAGGTCCTTGATCCACTTGGACTTGAGCTTTGTACAAGGAGATACAAATGGATTGATTTGCATTCTTTTACATGCTGACCTCCAATTGAACCAGCACCATTTTTTGAAAAAGCTGTCTTTTCCACTAGATGGTTTCAGTTCCTTTGTCATAGTTCAAGAGACCATAGGTGTGTGGGTTCATGATCTGAAGATTTATTCCATTGATCTTCCTGACTGTCTCTGTACCAATACCATGCAGTTTTTATCACTATTGCTCTGTAGTACAGCTTAACGTCAGGGATGGTGATTTCCCCCAGAAGTTTTTTTATTTTTGAGAATAGTTCTCACTCTTGTGTTTTTGTTTTGTTTTTTTTTTTTTTGTTTTGTTTTGTTTTGTTATTCCAAATGAATTTGGGAATTGCTCTTACTAATTCTATGAAGAATTGAATTGGAATTTTGATGGTGATTGCATTGAATCTGTAGATTGCTTTCAGCAAGATGGCCATTTTTACTATATTAATCCTGTCAATCCATGAGCATGGGATTTCCATCTTCTGAAATCTTCTTCGATTTCGTTCTTCAGAGACTTGAAGATCTTGTCATATAGATTTTTAACTTGTTTGGTTGGATTCACACCAAGTTATTTTATATTATTTGTTACCATTATGAATGGTGTCATTTCCCCAATTTCTTTCTCAGCCTGTCTATCCTTTGAGTAGAGGAAAGCTACTGATTTGTTCGAGTTAATTTTTTATATAGCCACTGTGCTGAAGTTGTTTATCAGGTTTAGAAGTTCTCTGGTAGAAGTTTTGGGGCACTTAAATATACTATCATATCATCTGCAAATAGTGATATTTTGACTCTTCCTTTTGAATTTGTATCCCTTTGACCTCCTTTTGTTGTCTAATTGGTCTGGCTAGAACTTCAAGTACTATATTGAATACATAGAAAGAGAGTGGGTAGAATTTTGCTTATGTCTAATTATGTATTGAGTTTAAGGTGCTTCTTACACAATTGTTTTGAAAATCTATATTTACCTGTAAAAGTTTCGTTTTGTACTTCTTTCATATTTAATAGAAAAATCAATAGATTATAGTAAATTGGAGAAAAAGTAATAAATCAACAACAGTGCATTAAAGGAATAGTGTAAATGACAACAAAATACAAAAAGGAGATTATGAACATGCTCCAAACAGCAGAGGGCTGCAGTTTGACAAAGGATAAAAATCTGAGCAACAATCAGATGTAAACACCAACACAAAACAACCCAAAGTAGGTATGAGCTGAAACAAGTTGTTGCTTTTGTTTGTAAACTCATTATTTCCTGTCCCAAATATTTCTGAGCAGCTCATATTAGAAAATTAGTCATGAAGACAATACAAAAATCTTACGCTATGAGGCAATTCTTTATGAACAATGTATAAGTATGAACATTAAATGCTTTGATGTACTTCACCATCTTTTTGAAATTCTAAAAACAAACAATATGTCATATTTATTGAATAACTATAGATCATTGTATCTTACTGTGTGCATATTTGTTGATTTTTAAAATAAAAATGAGCACACAGTAAGCGAACTTTACAACTGTGAAGTTAATATAAACACATAAATATTTTGTCTCTTAGAGTAATTTATCAAAAAGTCTTTATCAAAAGAACTTTGTGAACGCAGATCAATTTTTACGAAATTCAATTAATAGTCATGTTTACATATATGAAACCATGGGGAAGAAAAAAATATCGTGAAAACAAGTTAGAAAAGAGCCAGTTCCTGGTTCAATAATAAGTACCACTTAATAAGTCAAATGGATGCTGGCTTTTTCTACATCCTGAATGAATAAAGTGATAACTTAATGACTACTTTTGGATATTTATTTATACTTGTAAAAATGATTGTCCTTTAGAAGTTTGTAAATTCATAAAAATGTGGATGATAAGAAGAATCATGGATGCTAATTGTTAACTGTTTACTGTATTTCAATTAATTCTGATTATCTATTATAAATGACTGCTATTTTTTTAGCAATACTTAACAATTAATGAGTAAATTATATAAAGTTATTTATACATTTTGCCAGTTTATATGTATATATGCAAAGTAATATATTATATGTGCAATAGGGTTTTTTTTGCCTGCATCTATGTCTGTGGGACAATGTCAGATCTCAGTGTTATAGACATTTGTGAGATGTCATGTAGTTGCTGAGTTTTGAAGCCAGGTCCTCTGAAAGAGCGTTCTGTGCTCTTAACTTCTAAGCCATCTTTCCAGCCCTGATATAGATAATTTTTTACGTAGCTAAGTACATTTTCCACATACATATTCTCCTCTACATTCTCTACATACGTATGATGTATTTTGTATTTTTATTCACACTAAATTTAGAACATCAATAAGATTTACTGTGTAATACATACCAAGAAATTGATAGCAGACACTATTATTTGCCTGTTTCCAAATGCTGTAAAGAAGAGAGAGAAGAGGAGCTGCTGGATCATTGTACTAAAGAAAGACAAAGCACAGGCAGGCATGTCTACAGTATCCAACCATCCTATATGGCTTGCCATATGCATCTGAATATTTAATATCATACCCTTGAATTTCAAAATGTTGAAATTGTTTTTGTTTACTCATGTACTTTTCTTTTTATATTCTAACAGTGTCTAGAAAACAAATAGAATCTAAAATTGTTTTTATAAGCTTCTGGAAAGCAGAATGTATCTTGCTAATGTCTCATTTTAACTACATATATAAAATTGCCCAGCAAATAACAGCACATCTAGGTGTTATTTGTTGTTTAACAATATAATGAAAAAAAATCATATATTTTTTTAATTTTGTACCTTTCATATTTATTATGTTAATTTTACAAATTTTGACTGTGCTTTATAGTCTTATTATTGTAAGAGCTTCATAATTATCATGAGAACAAGTACAAGTGATGTGGCTTTTATGTTTTTTATATTTTTTTTGGATAATTTATTTACATTTCAAATGGTATCCCCTTTCCGTGTTTGCCCTCTGCAAACCCCTTATCTCATTCCCCCTCCTCCTGCTTCTATGAAGGTGCTTCCCCATAGACAGGTGTACACCCATCCTGTGCTGTGCATGTAGAGGTTATATATGTATTTCTATGTAATATATAATGTAAATATATACATACACATATATATATAATATATATACAAAATATCATATCACACACAATGTATATTTATTGGGAGCCGACTCTTAGCCTAAAGCAGCTATCATCTTTACAGCCATCTCGAGCCATATACCCTGACAAGAGACTTGTTTTCAACAGCCTGCAACAGCTAAGCACACTCTGATAAACGTCTTGTCACACTGTTTAGTGCCCCCAGCTGCAAGGTGCACGTGGTATCCATGGCTACAAGGCACGTGACATAGTGCCTTCAGTTGAGCTTGTCCAGGAGGGCAAGTCACGTGGTAAAGGGTATAAATACCCAGGATTTCCTTTCTATACAGGAGAATAAAAGAGACTTGAAGGAGACTTGATGAGACTTGACCAGACTCTGTCTTGTATCCATCTTTGCTTCTCTCGCCCCTCCGTCCCCACTCTCTCTCTTGCTAGACCCTGACATGAGGATTGGAGCAGCACAATGGGCCATTACAAAGTAGCAGAACAGCTGTTACAAAGGAACAGGCTGTTACATATATTATTTATATATTTATATATTTTTATATTATATATAATATAATAATAAATATATTATAATGTATGTATGTATATATATAAAATGTTTACATATACACATAGCCTAGAGTTCATTTAGTGCTGCTTGTGTGTACACATTTTTAAGGCTGACCGCTTAGGATTAAATAACCTCTTAAAGGTCTCATTCCTGGGGAAAACTGATTCTAGCTTTCTTAGAAACCATAATGTGGCAGTGACTATGCTTTCTTTTTAATTTTTTTAATCACTTCACTGTCTCTTTTTGGACAAGTAACTAGTAATTTTCTTAGAATTTCTAAAGAAAATATCCATGTCAGTTAGATTTAGTCTTTCAAGATGCCATGAAAATTTAAAGATTATAATATAGATAAAATCAAAAATTGACACTTTCATTAATTTCTGTTAAGTATAAGATATTCCCTTTTTTATGCGACTAAGAGCTGAACTTGGATTTTAGCATGGGTTTAGTTAAAAAGAAATTGTACATACATGGTGGTGTATATCTTGGGTGATTAATATAATAAGCCATCCAAGAAGTAAATCCCCAATAAAATGCACAACCCTACAAAAAAAGACAAAATAAAAGTTATAGTTGTGATATAACAAACCATATATTATTATTATTTAAATACCTGTACATTTACATATGCACTGTAGCATCTTAAAATTACTTTTCTTGTGTTTGTTACTTGAAAATTTTATACCTGTATAAAGTGAATCTGATATTTGCGAACCCTCATTCTCCTAATCTCTCTCCTACCCCCTTTACATAGCTACAACTTGGCCTACATGTACCTTACCCTTCCCTTTCAACATCTATGTGTGGGTTTTGTTACTGTAGTTGTTGGTTTGTTTGTTAGTTTCCTTTTTTCAGACTCACTGAGTTTAATTAGGATAGTAGTCATAAATGTGATGTTCTCCTCAGTGGGTACAAATCTGAAGACAATGAAAGCCTTTCCTCAGAATCAATCAACAGTCATTGGAATTTATGTTTGATACCTTATTCCTGGTCAAAACCAATGTCTGAGTAGGTTTTTAACTTCCCAGGTGAATTTATCACAGTTATTGAGCTAAATTGCCATGGTCTGAAGCTACATTCGAAACATTTATGTTTCCACAGACAAACGTTACCCCCTACCTTTACTCAGAGAAACTTCTCTGACAAGAATGTTGAGGAATTCAAGTTGTTGTTGCCTTTTCATTTCTGAGCATGACACATATGTCACCCCTCTAAGTCTCATGGGATGTCACTGAGTTATGAGTATTTAGAGTGTAAAAAAATGGGATGCTACAAAGACTGTCTAGCACTGCTTTCTGTTCATGGTACAGACAGTACAGGAATGTCCTTACAGACTATGATTACCTACAATGGACTTAAACAATACTGAGTTGTTATCTGTCCACCACATACCAAGGAGAGGCTCACATGTCCTTGTCTCGCCCACTGAACTACTGGGTAATGCAGAATCGTTTTTATCATAAACTGTCCAAACAGAGTACATGGAATGCTTCTGCCCAAAATAAAGCAGCATTTAACATTAAAATTTGATATCATTAAGAAAACACATAACTTAGTTGCAGCCTTTATATTTCATAGGTATTGGAGACAAATCTCAATATTTTATATTATATAACTACTTATTAAGAATTATTATTTTCATCATGATATTAAACTGAAAGAAATGATCTACAGCAAAGTATTGACACTACAAAAAACAATGTCAACATAATCATGAACTCAAATATATATATGCTGATTAATTAGACAATGTCAGACTTGATCATAGAGGCTAAGGCATTCACCTTGCTCAGTTACAAATTGGTAGTTCAAAGAGGTGGTTCTCTAAGCATTCTAAAATTCGCTGTTGTTGTTTTTTTGTTTTTTAGATATTTGTACAAAGGGAAATTTTTGTTAAGAGCGTACAATGTTAATAAAAATTCAATAAAAAGATAAATTACATTGAATTTGAATTAAAAACTTGTGTGTATACATATATACAAACATGTATACATATATGTATAAGATTTGAATGAAGGCAAGACATTGTGATAGTTCCTTGATTAATCACTGAAGTGCAGGAGCTCAGGTCATTAAGGGTCACGGCTCTCCTGTGCAGGTGGTCCTGGTGTCCATAAGCAAGCCCTGCCTTGGCTTCCTTCATTGAGACACTTAACAATTAAATGAAAAATAAACCCTTTACTTCCCTAGTAGCTTCTGGGCATCATGGTGTTTATTTGTTTGTGTTTTTTCACAGCTCCTAAAATCATAGCTAACACAATGATGCAGTGCATATTACTTTGCAATAAAAATCAAACCCATTACTTATCTTAATTCTCACCTTTATCAAGTTTTTCATTGGACTGTGTCCTGTAGAAACTTTGTGAACAAACAAAGTTTCCAGAAGGTGTCGGATGTAATGGATACAATGGAAGAAGCAAGCCAAACTGGAAAATGAACAAATTAACAGACAATTAACTGCTTTCTCAGAACCAACCTTGACATATTATGTGTTTTTTAAAAAGGTTATTCATTTTTTAAGTATTCTGCCCGGCATATATCATACACTGAGCAGTTGGTCCCCTCTATTTACTTGCTCTGCTCCTTCACAGTGAATTCTTCTTGGGCCCTGCAGTCTTACTTCTGATTTCATGTCATAAATATATATATATATATATATATATATATATATATATGCACATATATATTACAAATTTTGACAAATCTTAGCAAATATTGTATATCAGAATATCTCATTAACAATAAATCTTATTTAATGCTAATTAGCCATAAATGTTTACTTATATTTAATTTTTTTATAACAATTTAAATTTTTATTTAATAATTAAAGTAACAAATACAAATATATCAAAATTGCTTCTGATGATACCAGAAATATCATATAATATCAACCATGATTTTTTTCGTATCCATTTGCTCTAGGAAGTGGCATAAATATAATAATTAACAATGTGTTCATAAGAAATTGCCTGGAGATTGAAGCGGATAATGAATAAGTTTAAAAATAACCAATGCCTATGTTGAGAGTAGTTGACATTTTGCAATATTTGAAATTACTTTTTAACTGTCTGCTTGTCCTTTTGCAAGTCCTATTAGATTGAGAAAGTTTGAATTTCATCTTCTATGCTGTCTTACTGCAGCCTGTCGTTTTGACTATCTGTCACATTGCCACATTTGTCTCTTCATATTCTTGCATCCCCTGTATATAAGGCTCCTCCTCTTGCCATTTTTTATATAACTACTATTTTGAAAGTAAGTGCAAAATGTCTTTTAGGATGGCCAATTTACTTGGACAGACTTTCTACTAACATGTTTAACTATTTTATTTCTATGTCAAAGGTAAAATAGTTAAAAATCTGTATTTTCTTTAAAGTATTTGATGGAGACTTTTGCTTTAAACAATTTTTCAGTCTCATGAGGCCCCATTTATCAATTGATGATCTTGAAGCCTAAACCACTTGTGTTCTTTTCAGTAAATTTCCCCCATGCCAATGAGTATGAGATTCTTTCCCACCTTCTCTTCTATTAGATTCAATGTATCTGGTTTTCTGTTGAGGTCCTTGATCCACTTGGACCTGAGCTTTGTTCAAGGTGATGAATATGGATCTATTTCCATTCTCCTACATCCAGAACTCTAGTCAGACCATTACCATTTATTGAAGATGCTTTCTTTTGTCCACTTTATGTTTTTGGCGTATTTGTCAAAGATCAAGTATAAGTAAATGTGTAGGTTTACTTTTGGGTCTTTGATTAACTTCCATTGATTAACTTATCTGTCTCTGTACTAATACCATGCAGTTTTCATCACTATTGCTCGGTAATATGACTTGAGACCAGGGATGGTGAGTCCTCCCAGAAGTTCTTTTAATTCTGAGAAATGTTTTGTCTATCCTGGGTGTTTTGGTTTTCCGTATGAAGTTGATAATTGCTCTTTCCATGTCTGTGAAGAATTTTATTGAAATTTTGATGAGGATTGCATTGAATCTGTAGATTGTTTTTGATAAGATGAACATTTTCATTATATTAATCCTACCAATCTATGAGCATGGCAGACCTTTCTGTTTTCTGAGGTCTTTGATTTCTTTTATCAGGGATTTGAACTTCTTTTATTTCAGAACTTTCACTTGTTTGGTAAGAGTTACACCAAGATATTTCATACTACTTGTGGCTATTGTGAAAGGTTTTAACTCCATAATTTCTTTCTCAACCTGTTTATTATTTGTATAAAAGAAGGTTACTGATTTTTTTTTGAGTTAATTTTATATCCTGCCACATTGATGAAGTTGGAATTCTCTGGTGGAATTTTTGGGGTCACTTATGAGTACTGTCATATCATCTGACAAGAATGATACTTTGATATCTTCCTTTCCAACTTATATTTCCTTGATCTACTTTTGTTATGTAATTGCTTTAGCTCGAGGGCTAATATCCAAAATATATAAGTAACTCAAGAAAACCCCCAAAATACGCCATTTAAAATAAGGGACTGAGCTAAACAAAGAATTCATGCCAGAAGAATCTCGAATGGCTAAGAAACATTTAAAGAAATGTTCAATGACATTAGTCATCAGATAAATGCAAATCAAAACAATCCTGATAGTCCACCTTACACCAATCAGAATGTCTAAGGTCAAAAACTCAAGTGACAACATATGCTGGCAAGGATGTGGAGAAAGAGAAACACTCCTCCATTGCTGGTGAGATTGCAAACTGAAATAATCACTGGAAATTAACCTGGCATTTTGTCAGAAAAGTAGAAAAAGTTCTCCCTGAAGACCAAGCTATACGACTCTTGGACATAAACTCAAAAGATGTGTGACCATACCACAAGGATGTGTACCCCATCTTGTTCATAGCAGCTTTATTTGTAATTATCAGAAGCTGAAAACAACACAGATGTCCCACAACCAAACTATAGAAACAGAAAATGTCATTCATTTAGACAAAGGAATACCATTCAGCTATTAAAAACAAGGACACCATGAAATTTGCAGACAAATGGATGGAACTCAAAAATATCATCTTGAGTGAAGCAACCCAGACCCAATTGTATAGGCATGATATATATTCACTGTTAAGAAGATATTAGCCAAAAAGTACAGAATACCTAGGATACAAACTACAGACTGTAAAAAGTGTAACAAGCACAAAGGCCCAATGAAGAGACTTCAATCCCACTTAGAAGGGGAAATGAAATAATCACAGGAGTCAGAGGGAGGGAGGGACATGGCTGGGAAAGGGGAGGGGGGAGAGGAAAAGGGGAACAGCATCAGGTGTGAGGGGTGGGGGTGGGGGTGGGGGAGGGCTGCAGGAGAGAAGTCTGTAGGGCCAAGAGAATGAATGTAAATAAGCATCCTCAGGGATGAGAGGTGGGGGGGTAACTTCCAGAAAGTCCTAGAGACCTAGGAGGTAAGAGACTCTCAGGACACAGTGGGGGTGATCTTAGCCAAAATGCTGATCATTGGGAAGAGGGAACTCAAAGAGTCTATCTCCAGTAGATAGACATGGTTTCAAGTGGAAGGAGTGGGTTACTAACACACAGTTAAAATTTATGACCCAGAATTGTTCCTATCTAAAAGAACTGCAGGGATAAGTTTGGAAAAGAGACTGAAGTAAAGGCCCAACTGCAATCCATCTCATGGGTGGAAGGAAGGCAATGCCTAACACTATTACTAATGCTATGATGTGCTTCTAAAGGGTGCCCTGGCATAGCTGTCCCCCAAGAGGCCCTACCAGCAGCTGAGTGAGATAGACATAGATACTTACACCCAAGTATTGTACTGAAGTCAGGGGCTTCTATGGTTGAATTAGGGGCAGTATTGAGGAATCTGAAAGGGAGAACAACCCCATAGGAAGACCAACATTCTTAACTAACCAAACCCCTGGGAGCTTCCAGAGATTGAGCCACCAACCAAGAGCATACACAGTCCAGGTCGAGGGCCCTAGTACAAACACAGCAGAGATCTGCTTGGTCAGGCCTCAGTGGGAGAAGATGCTCTCAATCCTGTTAGACTTGAGGCTCCAGAGAAGGGGAAGCTCTGCAGGGGCAGCACCCTGCAGGCAGCAAAGAGGAGGAGGAATGGAATGAGGAACTGTGGGAGGGGGAACTGAGGAGGGTCAATGACTAGAATTTAAATAAACGAAACAATAATAAAATATATTTTAAATAAAATGAAAGATAATATACTTTAGGCAGTATAGTAGAATAAAAATGTAAACACATAATTTATTTAATATAAGACATTTAGCTTATCATAGCAAGATCTTATTTTAGTTAAATAAATACACTGGGAATAGTAGTGACAGTAAAGAAAAGAAAATATTCAATGATCACCACATACTGCTAAGCACTGGTTTTCAAGAGCAGGGAAATCTCCCTCCTATCTGATGGGCCTTTAGTCTAATTAAAGGAGTCTTGGCAATCACCAAGATGTAAATGCCACTACTACACCCTTGAGGATATTTTGTTAAGACGATCTTTGAAGTGGTTTGTAAATTTTACAGCTAGATAGACTATTGATTACTCTGCTCCTTAGGCAGCTTCCATCTTTCCTTATATTACTACAACAACTGGTCCTCAGGAGAAGTGTTCCAGGACAGTTCTAACTGGACTTTTTCAAGGGAGACTTCTCCAATGTCTGTTGTGTATTCTATAAAACGGCATTGAATTCAAGTTCTTTAAAGTGTCCAAAAGCAACCGCAACAGCCTCTATTAAAGTTGTAGTTTCCTTACTTCTTTTGATCAACAATTTGCCATAAGCATGTTCTTCATATTTCTTGGTGTCATTTGGAGATCACATGCCTTAGAATCTTGCAAAGAGTTTTCATAAATCTCTGCTAACCACTCAAGGGTGGTAATTTTTAAGAGGACTCTGATGTTGCTACAATGAAATTATTTGTGGACGCTTAACATGTTTGATGCTTGGGAAAACATGTGGTACTGATGGACTTGTTACTAATATGTTATCAAACATGCTGTTAGTGTTTAAGAGTAATAATCACTGTCAGTCAGTTCATTTGTAACTAAAATTGTTCATCTTCCAATCTGTGCTGTATATTCAATATATGCTAGAATTCATTCTTAAAATCCAAGTGTTATTGTGTTCTCCTTCCAAGGTCCTAAACTTACTCTCTAACTCAGTTAGACATTTAATTTAATTGAAGAAAAATGAAGGGGCTTATATTTCAAAGCTTCCTTGACAAGCTTATTGTTATCAAGAGTCAATTTCCTGTTGTACCTTTGCGAAGGGCTACAGTAGCCATTCTTCTGTTCCTACAGTATACTAAATGACTTTATAGCACAGATCACTTTAATATGAACAATTACCAAATTGACCAGTTGAAATCTAGCCCACAAAATACCCAAAGTGAAACCAATATGTATACAATAAGTTCACCAATCAGATCATTCAAATTATTCCAACTAATATGTTGTATGAACTATTCATGGTCAATAACTTATTGTATGTGTTGTGGGAGTTAAATTAAATTTAGAGAAAAAAATTATCAAAATGATCACAGAAACATAGTTTAAAAATAAGAAACTGTTTAAAAGCAAGCCAAAGTAGTAAGGTTTATGAAAGAAATTGGAATGGTTACTCTGAGTGAGTAATATTGACAGTATTGATATCATGCTTGAAATCTAGATAATAGAGGGGAAGCTATGAGAATTGGGAGTGTCATGGTTTAATAACATGTATGGAGAAATGCAGTGGGAAGACAAGACATGAAGTCCTCAGCTTGGGTGAGGCTCAGTGTTTATGATGAAATGAAAAATCAAGTTATCTACTACAGTAATCCACAGGACCCCAATATTCTTTCTTAATTCACTTGGTATAGTTTTAAGTCATAGAATTTGAAGTTTGATTTGTTTTTTCTTAAACACATTTTTACACTTGATCTTAGCCAAAGGCCTAGAAGCAATCCTTTTAACACATTTTTGATGTGATGTTTTGAAGGATCACACTCCTTCTCTTTAACAGGCATGTCTTTTCGGGGGGTATGGAGATAGACATAGAATAAAGGATGCTTAGTTTTCACCTTAACAACCATATTTACATAGAATGCCTTTATAATTGTTCTATTTATTACACAAATCAGTCACATCCAATTAAGTACTACTTAATTCTGGGGTTTAAATTATTAAAAGTGTCCTGTAAAACATCTTTATCCATAGTTAGATCTCTTTATTATCTCCCTATGTAACACTGATAATTTTTAAACACTCTCAACTTTATAGATTTAAGTATATTTTTATGTTTTTAATTACTTGACTTGAGTTATTTATTGTTTGCTATGGGTTGCTACTCTTAACTGAGCTACACTTGACAGTTTGGGACTTAGAAAAATTCAACCTCTTTCTATTTTATCATTCACTAAAATATATTATTGTAAATCAATTCTACTCTGGTGGGGTTTTGGTCGAATATTTACGAGGACAGTACTTGCTTGCTGAGGAAGATCCTGGTTTAAGATGATATGGTTTAAGATAGATTACTCAACTTTGCTGGGCAGTGGTGACGCACGCCTTTAATCCCAGCACTTGGGAGGCAGAGGCAGGCAGATTTCTGAGTTCGAGGCCAGCCTGGTCTACAGAGTGAGTTCCAGGACAGCCAGGGCTACACAGAGAAACCCTGTCTCAAAAAAACAACAACAAAAAATATTCAACTTAATTATTTTTAATAGAGTTAATTCATTTTATCTTTCTTGTATAAAATTTCTTATGTGGTAGTCACAGTTGGAGCTTGAGTCCTCTGAATGGAGATTCTGTTGTGGGTTTTCACAGATGGTCGGTGAATTCCTGTTAAGACTTTGTGTGCACAGTCTCTTTCCAGAGTTTGAGTTCTAAGTTGTGGAGATGTTAACAAAAGCAGCCATTGCAAAGTTGCCTATATTGACAGTACAGCCTGTGGTTGATGTGTAACATCATTAATACTAGCCACAAACAACAGCATCTGGGGCACAGATACAGAGACAAATTCAGTGCCTCCGGGAACAGTGATCAGCACACAGACACAGCAGCTTTTCATCCTGCATGGTAGAGGGTGGTGTTTCCAGTCTTGTTTCTAAAGTAGGTTCTCCACACAGGATGATGGAAAGCTTGACCAAGACAGTAGCCCCACAGATTGCAGTGACTATCCACCATTGTTAGACCACTTATTACCAAGACCAACGTGGCTGTTGTCATCCCTAGTAGCATCAAAATTCTTGAACCTGGTCCCTTGGCCAGTCCAACTTGGCTTCTACACTGGCATAATCTTTAGAACCTCATTTTTGAGGATGCTTCCAGGAAAAAGTCAATAATCTTGGATTCCTTAAGAGACATGGAGAACATGTAGGTCTATGGATTTGACCTTCATGTCCTTGAACAAGTGGCCCAGCATGGTCACAGGAATTAACTTCTTATCTTGATCTTTACCTCCAAAAGTCCTCAGCTTTGACCTTGTTCTCTTAAATTGCTGAAGAATCCTCCCAAAGAGGCATAAACTCTCTAAAGTCTGCTTCCCTGCCAATGGACCACAATTATACAAATTTGTTGTTTTCCAGAAAGAAAATTGGTTTGCTTTTGAGACAAATCTTCTGGGTAGCCTTGGCTCTGCTGATACTTATATAGATCAGGCTCTCCTCAAACTCACAGTGCTGAGATTAAAGTTTTGCTCATTTTTGCCAGGCTCTTCAACTGCATTATATAAAATCTATATGACTTAGTAATATTATACTATGAACTTTGATTTTTTAAATTTTCCTGTGTTATTCTGTATGGTTCCAATCTTCCTGATGTTCAGAGGCAGCTGTGACTCAATCATGCATGTGATCAGAAGATGAATATCTCATTGTTTATACTGTGATAATAACTAAGATGTATTGGTCCAAAAAATAGATTTATTTTAGCTTCTCATGCCTTTAAATGATAATGTAATTATGGAGAAGTAGTCTCTTCTTTATTAAGGTTGTATCTGTTACCCTTGTGTCTCCCATGTGTGTCACTTACTGTACCACAGGGTGTCGGGGCCATCTAGAGCTCTCCTTGACATCATATATGTATGAGCTCCTCAAGTAAAAAAGAAGGTATATTAACAGAGGTCCTGAGTATTCCGCCAAAAAGACCTGAAAATAGAAAGTAGATTTGGATTAAAAAATAGTTTTATAAATATTTTAAGATTCATGAGCATTCATGAGCATTGATCAAATACATGGTCTGGTGAAATATTAACAGATACTGACTTTTTAAAAAACAGGCTAGATACTGCTGCAAATAAATCTTGCTCAGAGGAATCCACTTAGAGCTAAGAAGAATGGATAATGTAGACATAATTTTAAAAATCATCTTAAACAACTATTTTATTGTAATGAAATTGCAAATGAAAACATCCAAAGCTAGACTAATGTGGCTACTTACAAAATCGTTTGAGCAGTATCAAACTCTGTGCAACTCCATGCACTTCTATATCATTGTAATGGTCATTGTAAAGCAGAACGTTGCACTTAAGGTTGCACATTGTCACTGTTCATAACACTTTTAGGCACTTATCTATCACACACACACACACACACACAGTCACACACTCACACACAGATCTGAAACCAGAAAAGCACATATTATTTCCTCTGATTTTGAACTTAGCAAAAAAATAGTGAAAAATCATTCTGTCTTATTAAGCAAATACATTTAACTATGTTTTAGTTTTGCCCCACCCAATCTATATCCTATAGTGCCCCACTCATTGAGACGAGCATAGTGAAAGCGTCTATTTTTTCCTTTTTGTTACATTCTTCCCCCTACATATTTCCTTTATGAAATCAACTAATTTTACCATCATTAAAAACAAAACACTAAGCCTTGTCTATTTGAAATGTTATATCTTATGATATTTAACTTTAAGTTTCAACTGTACACAATCTTCATTTACTTAGAAAGAATATTAATGAGAGATTTTCTAAGCTACATTGTTCTGATGTCAAGTCTGTGAAGGATTATCTTATTTAAATTAACTGATCTAGAAAAGCACAGCCTACAGTGTGCATTATTGAATCTGAATCTAGGAGACCATAAGTTAAGGCCAGCCTAGGTTACAGAAGTACCTACATGAGTATATTATTGCATAGGTGTGTAAATATGTGTTATGTATAAACATATATCTAGGCTTATAATGGAATGTGTAATATATACTTATGCATATATTTTTGTGTTTTTAGCTACAATTATGAATAGAGAAATGCATACATATATCATGAGCAGAAAAACTAGCAATAAGAAAAATTGTAGAACACATGATTATTTTTCTAAAAATAAATTCCCCATAAAAATTTATATTAATTCACAGCTTATGAGGTTCCCCCTTATTGAAATGTGAACAAATAATTCTGCTTAGCATGCTAGCTTCCACCTCTATGTCAGTATTCAGGAGGATGGGCCACTGAAATTGAAATGAGTTTGAATCCATATAATGTATAACATTTCAGCAAGAAAAAGGAGAGAGGGAGAGACAGAGAGAGACAGAGAGACAGAGAGACAGAGAGACAGAGACAGAGAAACAGAGAGACGGAGACATAGAGAGAGACAGAAAGACAGAGAGAGAGGCAGAGAGACAGAAACAGGAACAGGGACAGAGGTCCAGAAACAGGGACAGAGACAGAGAGAGAGAGAGAGAGAGAGAGAGAGAGAGAGGGAGGGTGATGAATAGAGAAAGTGGCAGTGAGATTATTCCCTATTGTAAATGTCCTATAATATGTTTCAGACACTGTTTTTTAATAAAAAAACTGTTTGTTTTACATAAAAAAGTTTTAAATGTTTATTCTAATGCCATCTGATTTAGCAAAGTCAAATTTTAGAAAATTCTATATGATATATCCAGTATGAAAAGGGTTGTGAATAATAGTGAAATTTGATGAAAAGCTACTATAATTTTAAGCTAATAAAATTTTATCAGATATTATGAATGAAGTTCTCTGGAGTCAGAGGAAATTAAACTATGTTTTTTTCCCTTTGTCATCTCTTAAATAAAATTCAGGGCAGTATGCTCACAGGCATGATTACAATTTAAAAGCTAATATTTTATCACCAATATTTCACATGCTGAAATATAGCAGTTCAAATGGAAACTAGATATGAATTATAAGTCTTGAATACAATAGAGAATCACACTAACTTTTGGACAATGTCTCAAAATATTCATCCGAGGGCAAATAAAAAAAAGATAAAATATACTTTATTAAACTGAAAAAGTTATCAAAATTGTTTTATGATAAAAAAAACAAGGACTGCATATATATATTACTGCGGAAGCTGATGAAATAGAATTTGTGTTCTGATGCAAAATAAAAAGATACCAGGCAGTTGCTTATGCATACAGAAACCAAGCAAATGATAAGTACGTACAAAGTCTGGAAACTCCATTTTAAGCAGTAAGGAGTTGATTTTATTTTGGATTCACAAATTACACTTAATTTCTAATTATTTTATTTTTGATTGAAACTTAATTTAGGTAGAAATCTTCAGGTTTCTCCTCATTACTCATTTGAAATAGATTCTTGGTTTGTTTTTGTTGTTGTTGTTTGTGTTTTTGTTTTTTGATTTTAAAATTATATTCCTTTAAGTAGACATTTGAGGTCCTTTTGAGCCTTTCAAATTTCTATGGAATCTTCATCTTGGTGTGTGGGACTGCATAAGGGTATCCTGGTTCATGGTTGGGCATGGGCCTGGAACCCTGTGACTCCAAGGGAGAAATGGCAGGTGTTCGGCCACATCCCCAGAACCCAGAGTCCTGACATGCAGTCTCGTCTCCATGGACCTACATTGTTCAGTCACGTAGGCCATTACAGCCCCTCCCAAAGTGTAAAGGTAGAGGGTGTGACTAGAGGCCTCAGGACCTAGGGATTTACATACTAATGAAGGCCAGAGGGCGGAGAAAATTAAGCATTCTTCCCAGAACCTCCCCCTTTCTCCCTCCCATTTAACTCAGGTCTGCTCTGAGTTTCAGGGGGGGGTACATCCAGATCCATCCACCATCCGCCATGACAATAAACCCTTTTGGAACCAAGGATTTCCTCGTGTCATTGGGGCCTGTCATCGCCAACACCTCTAGCCTTTGGAACCTTAGACCTTCTCGTGTATGTGGGACCCACCAGCATGGAAAGCCTCTGGGATTCCCCTGCGGCCCTATTTTCCCACATTGGTGAACTGTTTTCTTTTGGTATCTGTAGAATATTGAATCTAGGGCCCCGTGGTACTAAAATCTGTATATCTAAGTTCCATATATAAAACTGCACAGGATGTGGGTAGTAGGTAAACACCTTCTGTTAGTATTCTGTCTAAACTCCACCTCCACAGTTATCTGGCAACACCCAGGTATGCTCCTCCCCACAGTTACCAGGCAACAGCCAGGTAGGCGTGCACACTATAAAAGGGGCTGCTTGCTTCCTCCTCTCTCTCTTACTCTCTTACTCTCTTGCCTCTAGCTTCTCCTCACCCTTCCTCCCTTCCCTTGCCCCTCTCCCCACGTGGTCATGGCCGGCCTCCACTTCTCTCTCTCTCCTCTTTCTCCACCATCTCCCGTTTCTCTCCCTACCTTTGCCCTCTGTCCTGAGTAAACCCCCTCCCCTTTAGAACCGTTTGGTCTGGTGTTGTCTGTTCCAAGCTGCTCGAAGAAGTCTAACACCTTCTCCACACTCCAGCATCTGTATTGTTTATATTAAGGGATACAGTCTACACATTGTAGGAATCCTTGTGTCTAGTATACTTTAAAACGCAAGAAAAAAGCACATTTGTACATGTTCAGGTTAGATACCGCCATGTTAGTTCTTGCTAGGGAGTATAAAGTTGATAGACGTTTTAATGTGTCAGTTGAGTATTGGCAAGTATGCAAGACCATATGAATTACAATAAAGAGACAGAGATAATGTTTCTGGAAAAATTAATTTAAAATATCAGTTATAAATTAGATCGTGCTTAAACTTTCTTTAGTAAATTTATGGGGTTTTTTTTAAATTATCTTTACTTTTACCATTATTACGAAGTTCATAGTTTGCTTTCTTATTCTATATTTGACTTTACTTTTGAGAAAAAATTAAGTAGCATACCTCAGAATAATTGGAAATCAACAATAAAAACACTATGGCATTTTTCAGTTGTTAAACAAAGGACAACTCTGAGTCAAACTGTTTGTAGTTTCATAAGACTAAGATCACTTTCATTAGTGAATACCATTTAATAGGATATCATATTAGACAAGTATTCATTTTTCTTTTTTTAGCCTTATTCTCATGTGAATAATCTACTATGTAAATCATCCACATGCAGTAAGAAATCCCAACAAATCATAATAATGAGTTAAAAGTAAAAAATTAATCAAAGCACTGCTTTAAGATATTTTAAAAAATGAGAAGCTCTTGAGTCATTGTAATCCTAGGGTAATTTGTTATGATTTTTGTTGTTGTTATTGTTGTTGTTGTAAAAATATTCTCTGGATAAGTGATTGATTATGGATATGAAGCTTTGAAGATCATAAAAATGACAACAGCACAATTTTTCAACCTTTTTTGAAAATGAATATTTAAAACCATATATGCTATCTATCAAGACTGAAGGTGAACGTAAAAATAATTGCCTCCATGAACAAAAAATTGTAACTAAGATATTGTTTCATTCATGGGTTTAAAAAAGAATTCCCAAAAGTCCTTAATGTCATTGTTCATCTGGAATAATTTAAATGATTTTAAAGTTTAATTTAATCTTGATTTTCAGAAATCATTAATACTTTTATATAAAAACCTCTGCATTTATCCAAAATACATGTTCATTAAAGCTAAAGATACTGTGATTTAAATCAAGGGTAACAACGTATCAGAAAACATGAACTTATATGAGATTCAAATAACAGGACTAACATACTTGTACTTAAATATGCTTAAACTTTGTGATCAAGATGAAAAAAAAAGGTTTTCCTAGACAATTTAGATATTGAAAAATATCGAATGTAGGGATAGTGAAGATTTTTTCCCAATCTGTAGCTTCCTGATTTGTCTTATTGATGGTGTCTTTTGTCTTACAGAAGCATCTAAGTTCCATGAGGTCCCATTTATGATATACAAAATATATAAAGAACTCAAGGAGTAAACATCCAAAAACCAAATTAATACAATTTAAAAAAATGGAGTCTAAAGCTAAACAGAGAATTCTCAACAAAGGAATCTTGAATGACCAAGAAACACTTAAAGCACTAAAAGACTTGTTCAGCAATTAAAGAAATGTTCAACATCCTTAGTCATCAGAAAAATGCAAATCAAAATTACCCTGAGATTCCACCTTATAACCAACAGAATGGCTAAGATCAAAACTCAAGTGACAGTAGATTCTGCCAAGGATGTGGAGAAAGAGGAACACTCTTCCATTGCTAGTGAAATTGCAAACTGGCGCAACCACTCTGAAAATCAATCTGGTGGTTACTCAGAAAATTGGAAATAGTTCTATCTGAAGAGTCAGCTCTACCACTCCTGGGCATATACTCGAAAGATGCTCTACCATACCACAAAAAGACATGCTCCACAGAAGCCTTATTTGTAATCGTCAGAAGTTGGAAACAACCCAGATGTCCCTCAACCAAAGAATGGATACAGAAAATGTGGTTCATTTACACAATGGACTACTATTCAGCTTTTAAAAATGAGGACATTATGAAGTTTTCAGGCAAATGGATCGAACTAGAAAAATATTGTCCTGAGAGAGGTAAACCATACCCAAAAGGACAAGCATCTGTGTACTCACTGGTAAGTGGATATTAGCTATAAAGTACAGAATATCTATGATACAACCCAAAGACGGTATGAAGTTTAACAAGAAGGCTGCTTCAATTCCACTTAGAAGGGGGACCAAAAAAAAAAAATCATGAAAGGCTGAGGGAGGAAGGAAAGTGGGTAGAAGAGGGGAGTGGGAGGGGAAAAGCAGAGCAGGATCAGGTATGGGGCTTTGGAAACAGGAGAGAAGCACAGAGGGTTAGAAGAATAAATGGAAATATGCAGCTTTTAGGGGTGGGAGGTGGGGGAATTCTTTAGAAAGTATCAGAAACCTTTGATGTGAGAGATTCCCCAGAGTCAATGGGTGTAAGTAAGGGGTATTCTTAGCCGAAATGCCCAACCATGGGGAGAGGGAACTTCAAGAGTCCGCCTCCAGTAGATAGACAGGGCCCCAAGCAGAGGGATGGTTTACCAACCCACAATCAAAATTTCTGACTCAGAACTTTTCATGTCTAAAATAACTGCAGGGACAAAAATGGAGAAAAGACTGAAAAAAGGAGGTAGAGTGACTATTACCGGCTGAACCTGGGATCCATCTCATGGGGAGGACGGGGCACCAAGGCCTGACACTAGTGCTAATTCTTTTGTGTATGAACTAAGTTTGGGGTTCAAGATACAACACTGAAATCATGTATTCAAGAAAATGTTGTTAAATCATCCAGCAATCAAGTTCAACAATTTTGGCATGAGAAGGAAAAATTCATTTCAAATCATATACCCAGGAAGAAATTATGTGAATATTTTAAAAATTCAAGAGGATACCAAATAATTAATTATGTAAACCTGTAAAAGCACCCAATAATAAATCATTGAAGACCAAAAGGTTTCCAATGACCTTCATTATCGATATGTAAAATAACTTGAAAACAAATAAAACCTAGTATTCATCAGGCAACAAACAAGGTTACTTCCAAGAGAAGAAGAGTTAGAGCAAAGTAAATATTTTCCACAAACCTATGTGTCCCATATAAGGCATTCTCTAAATATAAGAAACAGATTGATAAGAAAAGATCAGTTGTTTTATACTATAGAAACTTCTGACCCCTCAGAAGTAGTATGACTGAGAAGCACCTTCGTGGTGACTAAATAATTTTGCATCTACAAAATGACTTATTGTTCATACATATTTGAATATTTCATAAATGCATATAAAGGTTACATGGGATAAAATACATCCATTTTACAATTTAGTGGACACAAAGTAGGTGTGGTTGCACTGTCTTTCTTTTAGCATTTATTAGACTGAACCACTTAGGGGAAATGAATATGTGAATCGTAAGGCTGATTTCAAAGTGAGAACCAATTTTCAGAGCTCTCATTGTTGTTTAGATGACCTTTTTTTCCTCAAACAGGTATAATTCTCTAGTGCAGTTATCAAAAAATTCTCCTTTACTGTTCCTGCTCTTCAGTGCTTATCCTGCTAGTGCAGCTGAAGCTTCTATTGAAGTCATGGCTGATGTCTCTCACCTTCCCCATGTAGAAAATGAACTCTTCATCATAAGTTTGCTCAAAGAATCTTAGAATACTTGAATCTTCGAAGGCCAGATCTACCTATCTCAAATATCTTTAGCTAAGCATGCTCAAGCTCCATATTAAATATTGTATTTTTTACAAATGCATGCATCAGTAGTTTCACCTTAACATCCTATATTTCAGAAGATTTAATAGTATTTTAAATTTAATTTTTAGTCTAACAATTAACAATTAGTACTCTAAGGCTCCACAGTGTTTGGAAACCAAAACAAATTTATACCAAAGATCCCACTATAATAACACCACTATAAAAAACCTCATTACTAAATATGGGAGGAGAATGTATCTTAAAATTAACATGGAAAGGTAATAAATATGTCAGCATTTTAATTAATAAGTATAAAATTACAAATATATATTATATTGTAGTACAAAACACACCTGTTCATTTTTGAATAAAATACATAAAAGATACCTATCGTGAAAACAAAATGATGAAAGAGAAGGCCAAGGTCTCAGCATATCATTGCAAGAATAGCTTATCCCCTTTAATTTTTCTTTGTACTAAGAAATACATGGAGCTTACTCTGGCTGCTGAAACTTTTCTATTAATTGATTGCCACAATTATGAATAGTTCAATCTCTTGAAGTGGTTTCAAATACTTTTCCCCTTCTTTTCCTTTGGTGTAGACCTCCTGTTTCTATATCATTAGACTCAGAAGTATTAATTTTAAGAACTACAAGTTTTACACCCCATAAAAATGAAGGCAAGAGAATTTATGCATAAGCCCAAAGCTAAAGCAATGCCACTCTATAGATAAGGGATAAAGCAAACAGATGGACTCCTCTTTTTAAGAAGAATGATATAAAAAAAAGATTTCTTTCTTTACCCATAAAAACCTAGTGTTTTAATAAAACTTTGTCCAATGATTTTGGTATAAATATAGTAGAATTTTACATAACTATGAGGAAGTTCATTTGAAATTGGGTGATTTTCAATGATTTATTATTATGTATTACTTTCTGTGTACATAATCATTTAATTATTTTGGATCCTCTTGAGTTTTTATAGCTCTTCACAGAAACTTCACACAGTTCTTTCCTGAGTATACGATTGAAATTAGTTTCTCCTCATTATGCCAAAGTCTTCAGTTTGAATGCAGAGGAATTTAACAACATTTTCTTAAAGATATATTTGCAGTGTTGAATTTCAATATAAATGTCTTTGTCAGAAATGGTCAGATACTAAGTTACCTAAGTAGGACACTAGGTTCAATTTCTATCACTTAAAAATATAAAGCCTAAAATATAAACATGAAAATTAAAATAGTGAATCATAGGTCCTAAACGCCAATGAACACTTACTGTGGTCCACCCAACTTGTTGACCCAAGTCTGTAAAATAGAGCGTTATAATTGAGGAAGCAGCCACACTTTGAACAGTGATGTAGTCCTTCAAATACGGGCCACCTAAAGTAAAAGCAATGGAGAAGTCATATTTAAATATCGTTTCATGACACAGTGACAAGGTGTTTCTTAATATGAAACTGGTAACTACTTAGAATCAGTTTTAAGTAGTCATCGTAGAATATAACAACTCTGAGTATTATCAGACATGAGGCATTATATTTGAGGATTTATGTATCAACTTTCCTGATATACAGTTTTCCAAAATCTTTCAGAGCCAAACATAGACATTCAGCATTTCTGGAAAGAAAAGAAAGGACTCAAGACTTTTCCCATGAAAATTAAACTCAACCAGCATTTGAATTAACCTTCAGTATATTATAGACACTATATATATATATATATGTATATATATGTATATATATACATATATATATATATATGTGTGTGTGTGTGTGTGTGTGTGTGTGTGTGTATGTGTATGTGTATGTATATGTATATATATAGTGTGTGTGTATGCATATGTGTATGTATATGTACCTATATGATATATATTATTATATATTAGACTATATATATAATGATATATTACTTTTATATATATAGAGAGAGTAAATGAAGATTACTCTTATATTTCATTTTTTCTAACTTATTATATAACAACAGGGAGTGATTATAACAAGGAAAGCAATCTGAAATCAAAATGGTAAATATTACTATGACAATCACACCTAAAATTATAGAATATTTGTAAACTTAAAAATTTTGATGTTTTTGTATCTTTTTTGATATCTATATTTACTCGGTTCTTTAAAAGGGAAATAAATTTGCATTCTTCTATTATCTTTGAAAGATTATCTTTTAATAGAACATTGGAACATTTGTTTTTAATATATTCTCAGAAATAGGACATTTTGTAACAAAACCAGATACATGATAAATCCCCCCCCTTCTCTCTCTCTCTCCCTCTCCGTCTCCCTTTATCTCTCTCTCTCCTGTCAGCATGTACTTCTCAGCCACCAGAAGACTTGTGCTAACACATAGATTGTTTAGTCCCTTGGAGTATGCCTTAAATGGAAATTCTGTTTGACACTGATGCCTGTGGCCCCCTCACACAGACTTTTTGTGTTAGGAAATTGTTCAAATAATGGAGAGAGACATTTCATTTAGTATAAGCCATACATTGTGGAGGCCTATAGATAGAAGACAATGCATTTGTTTTCTTGGCTTTGAAAAATCTAGTGATGATTCATATTATACTAAAATTATATGGATTATAAAATATAATAGATCTCTATCATTTTAACATTCAGGTTGAAGTATCTTTCAAATTTTGAGAAATAGGAATATGGCTTAAATTATTGTGAAGTTTAAGATTGATGAATATTAGCAAAGGAAGAAAAAATCCAATATATGTGAAGCAGCAACTCCTCAATAGGTGCTTCCTACGAAACAATACTAAAATTTTTAAAAATAGGTTCTACACACCTTGCAAAAATCTAATTCAATCTACAGCTCTCATATCAAGAGAATGTTTTAAGTTCTAGAGATGGTGCAACATCAGTGCTATTAGTTTTTAAGTAAGGCTCTGTTTTACATTTATATATCTCTTTAAATTCTGGTTTTGTTACTTCTGTTAGAGAATGTTCCATTTTTCCCAATTTTATTAATTTTTGCTCCCCTTTAACATAGCATTCTATTTATGTTATCGATATGTAATTTTCAAAACAATAGTGATCAATGATAAAAGGGACAAGGACTGGTGTGTAAGATTCAAATAGAAGAGTATTTACGTGTACGCACTAAGTAATAAATGAGAGTTATTGAGTTCTGAGGACAGATTCTAAATTAAGTAAATTGATTGGCTGAACTCGGTCTTACCATATTCCAGTTGTAGGCCAATTCGAGAAGGGTACCACTTTGGACCTACACAGTGAAAAATAACATTTAATCATTAGTAAGAGCAGAGACTTAGCTTTAAAACAATTGCTAAAATCAGCAATAGGCCTGTCATACATGTATACTAACACCAAGTCTTGGGTCTCAGTGGAAAAACATTGAAACAGATGGCTGTAAGCTAATGTAAACAGGCAGCTTTTGTGGAAATTTACAAGCCTGAGTAGCCATAGACCTTGTTAATAGGTAGCCTTGGCAGACAATACCAACTTAGATAAGGACAAGCGAGTCATAGGCAGAGTCATAGTGACTTGTCCCCTGAACCTTCACCCAGCCGATACCCGGTTCTGAAGATATCTGTATTCCCCCTGAACACCCACACTCAAGTGTCATTCCCTTCCCCACATCCTGCCTTTCTGTGTTTATAACCCCTGTGTGAATGAATTACGATTTGAGAAAAAAATAAATTATGAGAAAGGAAATAAATCACATACTCAATATCAAATAGACACAATAGTTCCCATTGGAAGAGTGCTGACTTGCAGTGGTGTGTGGCTACTGGATGAAACTGTGACTTGACAACGAAGATGTGCTCAGGTTATGAGCATGCAACAATTCTTGTGGTCCCAGACAGCCAAGGTAGATAGTGTAATTAATTCTTCAGTAATAAGCTTTACATATTTATGTAAAGTGATTACATTTTATTTCACTGGAATTTCTCTAACTTTGGCACCTGAAAATAATAATTCTTCTCTTTAGGAGTAAGTGTCTTAGACTCTCCTGCAAAATAGTATCTATAGAAGTGAAGAGTTCCATTCGAAGGGTATGGATATTGACTTGGAATATTGTGAATATATCAATAATTTCAGGAATAACAATTTAAATTTTTTTCAGCAAGCAATATGAATAGATAGAATAATACTTTCTTTACAAGAAATTCTTAGCATTTTAATAATGTATACCGCTAATGAAAAATGACTTCCAAATTCAAAGATAATTTGTTTCTGCTAAAAACAAATTATAAACAATTCTATTAAATGTGTATTGAAGTAAATGTTAAGCAATCCTATCTACTGTGTAATGATAGATTAAATAGAAGTGTATTTTCAAGGAAATTCTTTCCCTAAAATAACTTTTTCCTTTTATTGAATATTTTCCTTTTTTATATTTCAAATGCTATCCCCTTTTCAGGTCTCCCCTCCAGAACCCCCTATCCCATCCCCCCTCCCCTGCCACTATGAGGGTGCTCCCCCACTCACCCACCCACTCCTACCTTCCTGCCCTGGCATTTGCCCACACTGAGGCATCGAATTCTCTCAGGCCCAAGGGCAACTCCTCCCACTTATGTCCAACAAGGCAATCCTCTGCTACATATGCAGCTTGACTAATAAGTCCCTTCATGTGTACTCTTTGGTTGATGGTCCAGTCCCTGGGAGCTCTGGGGGTCTGGCCATTTGACACTATTGCTCTCCCCATGGGGCTGCAAACCCCCTCAGCTCCTTGAATTCCTTCTCCAACTCCTCCATCAGGGACCCTGGTCTCAGTCCAATGGTTGCCTGCAAGTGTCTGCCCCAAAATACATTTTAATTATTACTAACAGTAGGAACAATTGGGGCACAAAATTACAATACCACTCTCCTAGAGGCTCAACCAGAATTAAAAGTACAAGGCCAGCCTGAGCTACAAAACACAATCCTGAGTTATTAAAGTAAATATATTTTAAAAGCAAATGTTTTAATAATTAGAAGTGGTAATGATGTGAATTACTGAAATAAAAGAATGAAATACTCCTGAATTTACATCAAAAGATAACTTGTTTATGAAGATTATCATGGGGAAAATCCTAACCAAAAATTTATGATAAACAAAAGGGTAATTAGGCTTAATTATAAAATTTAGGTATGATGATTATTCAGATTACACACAAATACTGTGATATCATTTTAGGATATGCTCCAGATAAAGGCATCATTTTTTTAATCCTATGCATTATCTAACATACTTATGATTTATATATTCATTTAAAGTTTTATTTGTAAGCTACCACTATTTATTGAAAAAATTTTAAGAGAGTTCTGTCACATTGTGACCTTCAGACAAATAAAATATGATGTAACATAAATGCCACAGAAAAGTCAACATTTTTAATTGAGTATGTGAGGACAATTGATATTGAACCAAGTACAAGCCATTTGATTAGCATTTCAGACAGTAAGCGAGCCCATATGAAAGCTGTATGTAAGTAATCAGGTACTGTTTATTTTAATAATATTCATTGAAGACATTACTTTCTATAACAAATTATAATGCTATCTTAGACAGAAATGCCAAAGTAAAAGTAATTATTTTTCTTAAACATTTACATGTATGTTTGTGTATGTATATGTCCATATGTATATATAGATTATACAATTTAATGTAAATGTACAGATACATAGACACATACACATATGCACAGACACATGCACATGAAAATACATATGTATATATTTATACACACATGCACAGATACATATATATACAAACACAGATAAATATAATCATATATATACATAAATTATATATATATGTGTATATACATATATATGTATGTGTGTGTATGTGTGTGTGTTTGTGTGTGTGTGTATCTATATATGTAGGGAGTGTATTAATTATAGCAGGAATTCAATTTATAATTTCTTTTTCAACTCGTGTGTGTGTGTGTGTAAGAGATATCAGCTATATAACATTTCTTACCTGTTTAAAGAGCCTGTAGATATTAAATAGCTTGTAGATCCATTGTTGATATTGGATCATGGTGTCACAGCTAAATTATTACTATAAAAGTCAGCCCAATGATAATGACATCTTGTCAGTTGCAAGAGTAAACTCGTTTTATATAATCACTATTTATTCTGATCACACTTTAAAAATCTTTCCTAACGTAATTCAACAACACTGTGAAAATAATGGAACCTTGCCACAAGTAAAATATATTTCATTTCATTACTTATCTCTCATGATTCCCCAGGCAAGTAAAGATAAGCAGTAGCAATGTACTTATAACAATGTAACATCATTTTTAAAAGGCAATGCATATGGAAAATCAAACTGGATAGATGAATAGTATAAAGTATCCATTTTATTTTGAAATATTTATCAGAAATAAGGCAGCCTTATACAGCATGTGTCCAATAACAGAATAATTCAGCATTCACTACTAGGAAATGTTCAAAACAGGAGGGTGTTAGCAGTTCTTAAATGCTGTTTGATTGCAAACACTTGAGTAAAACAACGGGTTAGCATGGTAATGTGTCTTTTATACTGTAAAAAGAATTATAGTTAATAATATACCATTAGGAGTAAATAATGCAGAATATTCTTAAAATTGAATGGAAATATTTTTACATATCTTTTCAAACTATGAAATAAACTTGAAATAATGTACAGTAACTTTCTAGATTAAATCAAAATAATTGGAAATAGGATTGAAAATTCATTGCGAACTTGACAGTTGCCAGGTGCATTTCAAATGATAGCCTATTCAAGGTAAACCTTCTAAGACAACCAAGTAAATTGAGAGCATAAAGCAAGTATGTTAGCAGAGCCTCGGCATTATAAAGGGGAGAAAATTTCCTAAAAACATGTCATAATAGACATATTGTGATCATATTAAATAAAGTTTCCGTGTGCTCCGCACCTGCTTCTAGATTTCAGAATTAACAGAAAGGTAAATACGAGACCATTCTTAGGAAGCATGAAACATGATAATTAGTAATGGTTTTATGAGATTTTTATGAGATGGAGCATGTGTTCATCTGAAAGGAGGAATGTTTAGAAGTGAACGCAATGCCCAACCTACCTCTCAAAACGTTAAATAAACCTGCCAGAGTTATTTAAGAGAATAGCCAGTAGCTTAATTGGAGGAAAGCAGTTTTTATACATGGTAAGCAGGTCTTTATACTGAAAATAGTAGCAATTAGAATTTTGTCATTGATATGTATCACACACATGCATATGTTTGGTCTAATGCACAGTAAGTTTCTAGATTAAATCAAAATAATTGGGAAGCTGATTGAAAACTCATTGTGAACTTGACAGTTGGCAGGTATGTTTCAGATGATACCCTATTCAATATAATCTTTTGAAGGCAACCACGTAAACTGAGCAGAAAACAAGTATGTTAGGAGAGCTTCAGCAGGATAAAGACAGGTATTTTCCTAAATATAAGTGAAAATAGATATATTCTTCTCAAATTTATGTGTGTATCATACATACATATGTGTATACATGTGTATATAACATATACATATATACATATATATATATATACGCACACACACACATATATATATATATATATATATATATACACATACATATACTATACACATATACATATGTTCTTGATTGTCAACTGCAGCAAACCATGGAGTTGGCCTGGTCTAGCTGCCTTGAAAGCCATTTGTCATAGGTTTTTTAGGTTGTAGTCTATGGCTCCTGAAATAAAATAAACTTCCCAGTTCCTAATAGACTGATGTACTCCCTCATGCAATGAAGTATTCAGGCTACTTTGTGTTTCTCTGTGTGTTCCCTTAGTAGTCAAGGTAGCCAGGAAACTTTATAGGACAATTGGTCTTAGACATTAATCTTGTGCACCCTGTGTGTCATGCAAACTTCTATCCTGTCAACTACAACTGTATCAACCCAAGCAATTGCCATTATATTTTGTTTCAAATAACAATGTAAAAATGTCTATTACTCTCAATAAAATTTCCACAGCCCATCTTGATATGGTCCCTCTGACCACCATGGCAAGAGCTGTTTTCAAGAATGTTTCAGAGGACATGTCATTATGGAAAATTTACAAGGTGAATGATTATTACTTAATTCATATTAAAATTGACATGATATGGAGTCAGAGGCCAACGGATCTCTAAGTTTGAGGGCAGCCTAGTCAACAAAGAAGTGAGTTCTAGGACATCTAGAGCTATACAGAAAAACTCCATCTGGAAAAACAAAAACAAAACAAAAAGTACTTTTAGAGCAGGAGCGATGGCTCAGTGGTTAAGAGGTTAAGAGCACAAGCGCACATCCAGAGGATCAGGTCTCCATTCCCAGCACCCACATGGCTATCATCACAGTCGTTACTTACACAAATACACATGTAGGAAAACTACCAGTGCTCATAAAATAAAAATAAATAATAAAATGCTTGTCTTTAAAAAAATGACATCATGGGAAAATATCGTGATTGATGGAAGATGGCATTCTGATTGCCAAGCAAACAATGGACTTTATTTGTTGTGACATACAATTTGAGGCAAATAGTCTATACAATAGGAATAGAAAGTTGAACAAACTGTAGCACGGCCTTCAAGACTGGCGGCCATATGTTTCTTTAGGTCACAGACAATGCAAAGAAAACTGTCTAGTACTCAGTTTGTTTTATCACTTGGACATGTATAAACTGAAGTAGAATATTTAACATGAAAAATCAAGAAGAGGGAACAGCTGCCTTGTCTTATTCTGTCACATGCTTTTGTGATTAAAATGAGACCTAATTTTAACATATTCGGTGAGAAAGAACAGAAACCTGGTAGGTAAAATAATGGGCACGAAGAGTGGAAGAAGGTAATAATAAACGAGAGAGATAAAAGGGACCAGGCTATTCAGAGGTTAAGAGAGTTTGCTATTATTTCAAAGACCAGAGTTCAGTTCCTAACCCTGTGGGTCCCCTGTTCTGGAGGGCAACCCACGATGATCTTCGGCCTGGTCTGGTGCGGGGTTCTGGTTCAATGGGACAGAGTGCGAGCAGGGAGAGGAGATCACCTGCCTCCAGTGCTGCCTCTGCTCGTCTCCTGCTGTCTCTGCCTGGTCACTCCCAGGTGCTGCACCTGTCTCTCCACGCTAAGCCAGCCTGTGGTGGGCTAATAAGAATCCAGCTAGCTGGTAAGGAGGCAGCTTGGTGTCCCAGGCAGATTCTGGGAGAGCAGATCTCTTCCCAAGTGTTTCAGCTCTTGCAACAGAAACTCTCTCGGACACCAGGATGATTCTCAAACACCTTTTACTTCTGAATAGAACCCTTCTATACAGTTTTAGGGTGGGTTAGGGTCTGGCAGCGGATAACGCCTATTGGCTTGGTCTGAGAGCTTAGAGATACCTCATCTACATGTGGGAGAGCCTGAGGCACTGTTCCTCCAGACTGATGTCCATAGACCTCTCTGTGGGAGGGGCTGTGGAGGGCTGAAGCTAAGTGAAAAGAACCAGGACCCTGGAGCAGAGCCGAACACCTGCCATCCAATAAAGGTCAGGGTTTGAGGCCTATGTTCGTCCAGGCACCCAGCTGCTTCTCATAGCCCACTGACCCACAACACCCAGGTTAAGTGGCTCACACATGCCTCTAACATCAGCTCCAAGGGATCTAATAACCTCTTCCCACCTCGGTTGTTACACATTTACACACACACACATGCATGTACGCAGGTACACACTCACACATACATGCACAAGCACATTCACACTCACACACATGTAAAAATATAAAGTAATCTGGAAAACAATACAAATATGAAGAAAGAGTAAAACATTTAGGATGATGTAAGTTAATGTCAGCCATCCACACATACACAAAAATATTTGTTATTGTAAAGATAATCTATTGCTACAGTCCGTCAATTCTGTTGATAGTAGCTATAAAATTATGAAGCAATAATTATAGATTTCTCCAGGTAGAGATTGAATGAAGAATGAGTACCAAAGATAAGGTTGAGGTTAAGGAAAACTAGGAAACTTAGCCCAACAGCCAGAGCCTTGGGTTTCATTTTTGAATTTTGCATTTGGGTAAAAAAGATCAGAGCTGGCAAGCTAGGCAGACTGTGTTTGTAGTACGTGATAAGTCAAGCAGAAGGCCTGAAGGGAGCCTCGTATCTCAGCCAGTACCTGACAAGTATGATTAGAAACAGACTAGTGCTTATAAGAAAAAATTTTAAAAAGCTCAATTTCAATTAATAAAAGTGGTCTATGTGCTCAAAGTTCAGTACTTTGATTACATATAAAAAAATAAACACTAGGAAAAAGTTGGTTTCATCCATGTGGTGGGATATCAGTAAAATAAATAGGAAATTCAGTGAATGTAGAGACTACGAAACAAAACAGTATTTTCACCACTCTCACCATTTAGTTTTAGTTGATACTTTATCTTTATTTTGATTCTAAATTGATTGCTCTCCCTTCATTAAAATTTTTAAAGTGTTGTTTCTATAGTTCATATATATATATACATATAAATAATATGTATTTGTATATTACATATATAAAGAATAATATTAATTATATAATTATATATAAAATATAATATATGTGACATATATTTTTAATTATTCATATATTATAATACACACATATATAATATATATATTTATATATATATATATATATAATAGTCATAAAGTGTTTCTTTAATGAATGTTGGCATATTTTGAGGGTTTCAAAAGCTCTGAATTAGTTTTCAACAAAGCTGTGTACTTTCTTTTACTTTTTGTTTTTTATGTTTCAGCAATTATATTTTCACATTGCATCACATACATAACTGAGAGTTCTCTGTTCTCCATATTTTTCTGATTGCTTTCATCTCTATAGAGTTCCAATTTATAGCTCACTACTTTATGAGTTCTTAAATGATCTTTACACCATCTCTGAGTTTAAAAAACAATTTCTTCCTGTTAACAAATGAGGTAAGACATCATAGAAAAGAATAACATCAATAAGAAGATATTGAACAAATAAAGTACCATACATGGTAATACCAAAAAAAAGTATACAGAACAGTTGTTAATTTGATTATGGAAGATAATATTGATAGTAGTTATTATCAGTGTAAAGAAGAAATAGAATTTAAAAATATTACAATCTCTGAATTATTCTTATTTTAACTAACAATTCCATGGCTTATTTATGAAGAACCTTGAAATATTGATTGACCTTAAATTTTAAAAAGTGAAGCTGTTTTATTCGAAAGTAGTATACCTTCACCAAACTACCATTATATTTTAACAAATATTTTCCCAGTAACTGCCTCTGTTTTCTCTTTCTGGTATTTATAGCAGCATACATCTTGTCTTTCCTGTAGTTAAAAGTCCCAATGCAATGTAAAGTTTTTATTTTCACAAAATAAACTCGCTGCAAAGAGATAACAAAGCAATAAAGAAAGTACAAAGCCAGGATGTCTTTTGTATATTGCGGTAATGCAGTTACTATAGTATTTTATGAGTCAGTACCAGAAGGGCATAACTTCTGGTGCTTTTTCATCAAAACTAACATAACACATCACCTGAAATGACTCCTTGATGTGCTACAACCTCTGGCTTCTGTGTTTGCTAAAATAATTGTTTCATTTGTTTGGAGTGATTCAATCATTGCATACTTTCGGCATAACTAGACACAAATGTACAAATGGCAAACCATTTCCTTGTAGTTTTATAAATATCACAGACACAATGGAGTAATCAAGCTAAAATGGATCATGATTCCAGGTAGACACTTAGGGTTTTAGGAGGAGAGGCAGAACAGTGTTTATGAATCTGGAAGAAAGAAATGTTTGCTGTCTCCTCCCCAACAACTTAAACTATTTCATGCAAATCAGCAACAATAAAACAGGAATATTTTCGTTCACCAAAGGAAAAAAAAATATAATGGTTAGAGTATAATGTTGATATTACAGTGCTTGGGTAAGAAAAACTGGATAGCATAGGAGAATATAATAATCAGTATTGCAGAGTGAGGTTTTTGCAGGAAGATAGAGACATGATTTAAGCAAGAAAACTCAAATAAATAAAACTAACACTGAATAAACAAACTCTCCGAATTATGAAATAGGAGGAGGACCTTAAAAAATAAAATAAAATAATTCCAAATCTCCAAAATGTTTTTTCTCTACAAGGATTTCTGAAATTGTCCACCTATCTATTCTAAGAAAAATCCTTCATCTAAATTTTTGTACTATATTAAATTTTACCTGATATTACATTGTTTATACACAAGCCTCAGTTACCTTTCCTACTTTTCATCATCTTGATAATTAATAAACAATCCATATTTTTCTACTGGTCCTTTCTCTAGGTTCCAGGATAACTATATAGTATCTAAGTTTATATCAACCTTACAAAAACGAAAGAACTTCTTCAAGAGAGAACTTCAACTGAGAAAATGGTCCTACCAGACTGGCCTGTAGTGAACATGAGATGCATTTTCTGGATAGATGATTGATATGGGTGATTTTAGTTCAACTTGTGTGCTGACATCCTGGGTTTACTGTACTAGATACTATAACAAAGCAGGCTGGGCAAGCCATAAAGAACAATTCCAACAAGCCATGTTTCTTCATGGCCTCTAAGTCAGTCCCTGCCTCCAGGTTACTCACTTGAATATTTGCTGTAACTTCCTTAAACAGAAGACTATCAGACAGAAGCTGAAAAACAAACAAACAACCCCAGTTTCCTCCCAAATTGGTTTTGACAATGGTATTTTTATTGTTGGTGGTGTTTCTCTTTGTTGTTGTTTGTTTGTTTGTTTGTTTCCAGAAATAGAAACCCCAAGGTAGACACAGAAAACTAGCTCTGTAGACCAACTTGAGTTCACACTCACACAGATCCATCTGCCTCTGCCCTCCAAAAACTGCAGTTAAAGGTATTTGGCACCAAGTCCAGCAATAAATTTGATTATATGGTACTGAGGAGAAAACCAGAGCTTCTGAGTGCAGTTATTTCACCCTCACCCTGTTTCTACCTTCCCATCTTACTACTTTGTGTATATATGGGGATGCTTAATGTCCACTTCTCTTTGCCACTATAATACATCCAACTTCCATGAGAACAAGTTTTAATTATCACTTCATCAAAATTGTATGTCTTGTGATTAGAAATATTCACAGACATGCATACAAGTTTCAAGAAATCAAATATTTAAGAACAAAGATATCTTATTTTAGATGTTACTGAAAATACATTTCCTTTTCACAAACAACTCAGCAATTATGCTTCGAGTTCTGACAGTTACACTTTGCTGACAGAATTTTCTTTGATGGTTGATGCCATAAATTCTTAGTAAGAGATGATTGACTCTTATAATTTTTATGGATGGATCGAAGAAAAGGAGAATGAGCAAACTGCCATGACTTAAGACTTTATACTCCCGTTATAACTGATCTGGAGATTCATTATTTTTAATTTATGGATGAAAACTTTGAAGAAAATATGTGTTTATTCCTTGACACTCATTTCAGAGAGGAAACACCACAGCTCTGTGAACATAGTGCTATAAATAAAAATTTGTGTTCAGAATGAATAAATGAAGTGCAGATCACCTAGGTAATTCACTCAGATGGTACCTATGACTATAACTCTTGCTATTGAGTTGGAAAGAAATGATCAAACTAGTTTTAAAACATTCATACATAGAGAAGACTATTATAGCCAACCAACTTATACATAGACCCATTAATCTAAGAATAATTTATGTCAGAGGCTTAATTTCTCTCTGTGTCTTTTGTTTCTATGTATATCACTATAAATTTTTTAGATGGTGGTTTGTTCTGATTTTGAAATAAGGATTTGAAATCAGAAATGAATTGTTCAATGTGAGAAACTTTATACACATAAAATGCTTCTGTGTATAATATATTGTATCAATAAGAGACCTAAACAAACAAACAAACAAACAACAAACAAATAGTCAGGTGAGACATGTTTGCAATCTTATCACTTGGGGATAGAATAAGGATCAGAAGTTCAAAAATCATCCTGAGCTTCATAGATAGTTGAAGGGTCACTGGGTATAAGGAACTCCGTCTCTCTCTCTCTCTCTCTCTCTCTCTCTCTCTCTCTCTCTCTCTCTCGCACGCACGCACACACACACACCAAAGAGAAAACAAGTAGCAGAAAGACTTCTGATTGAGTAAAAGCCCAAGGTTAAAGACAGTAAACTTATGTAATACATAAACATTACTAGTCAGTGTTGGAAAAGGTACTCACAGTTTAAAGTGTATTTATTATAAGCACATCCATTACATAAAACCTAATGACTTATAGGTTTGAATAAAGATTGTAAACACTAATACAAAGAGCCCAGAGCAAAAAGCAATTTGTCTGAGAGACATGAGAAATCAGAGAAAAGAAACACTAGACCTGCTAAATGTCCAAAAAGGACTTCTACTTTTCATTTTTTTTTCCTTGTCTTGAAAATTAACAGTTAATCATTCCTACACGGAATCGATGTGCAACACGCAATATTTAATTGGGTAAGACAAACATTAGCTGAAAACAGCAAAGGTGAGATGACACTAATAAAGCCTACCACAATTCTTAAAGTAAATCCCAGGTGAGACCTTTGGAAGTTGAGCAAAGAAACTAGCTCACAGGTCTATGTAGGCTGGCACAATTCACCCTGTGGAGCATCTGGATGAAACAAAATGGAAGAGAAAATGTAACTTTGCTCTCTGCTTGAGCTAGCACACCAGTCTTCCTTTCTCAAGCTAAGCACTTCTTGTTCTTTAACACTGAAGGATACATGTGGGAATACAGCCATTGACAGTGATATTCACAGAGCTTGGTTTTGGTCTTTATGTGGAAGGCAAAATATGTTGACATATTTCTTGTGACAGAATCACTTGAAGCAACCTCTTCAGATCAGTGTCTTTCTATCAGTTGTTCTCTCTTTCTGTTTCTAAGCACTTATACATATGTAGATATTTCCTTGCAATATTGGTCATGTGGGTAAGCAGGACTAATATACATATTATGTCGCTGTGTAAACTGCCAGGTACTAGTAGCAATTAAATCCCCAAGTTATTGAAAGATTGTCAAGGCTTCTGAAAATGTTCAACAAAGCTGATATTATTGGAAATCTTACTAAGGCTGATGAGCCTCAACTTCCATTTGTTTTATGTCTTCTCAAATGCAACATCATTCTTTAATAAGAACCATTACACTGACTCAGAAGACTGCACATTGTTACCCCACAAAACCTTGTCCCATATGATATAGCTGGTTCTCAGAGTGCTTAGGGAAGAGGGCTAAGTACCTCCCATGCTGACTACACTCAATGCATCAGTGCATATCCTGGTTCAAAAGGTTTTAACATATACAGCTTATGTTCTGCTTTTTCTTCGATTTCACTGGTTTTCACCATGTAAAAGATCTCCACACACGGCTTTACTCAATGATTATCTTTATACGAAATATCCCTGTATAATAGCACTTGGGGTTTTTTTTACACAAACAGGCTCTAGGCAGAATAACAGTCAAATATTCACAATATTCACTAATTATTACCCACTATGTTCCTTTCCAGTGCTCTCTCTCCTGAACAGATTCTCATACTTGGTAAAGTTAATAGTACTTAAGTCCTCTTCAGTCCATTCATTGCTGCTCATTTCTCTTTCTAGGAGTATATTCCTTGATACCCAATCAACTGTAAGATTATCTTTCAAGTTCAACATGAGAAAAGGCCTGTAAGTTCACACATCAGTCTTTACAAGTCTTTCCTGCCTTGTAAAGGTCTTACAAAATCTTCTTGCTCACCAAGATGTTAGCTCTCCTGTCATTCCTTTATTGCAACCTTCTCCAGTGTCCTGAGATAGAACAGGAATCTGTGATGCATATCGAGTAACTCACACTTCTGTAAATAGCACTTGACTCTATCTTCGAATGCCACTCACCCTTTCCTAGAGTCCACAAGCTACCAAGTGTGTCCAAATGCTTATGTAGCACATGTACTCAAGTGCATTGAGTCATTAGAATTTTCTTTCTTGGGATTTAGCTACCTCCATTTTTAAAAAAACTAAACTAGGAAACTAAAGTTGGAATTTCTTTTATATTTGTTTGTATTTCACACTTAATAGCAAACAGAAAATTTCTTTTCAATCTTTATCACATTGCTTGGTCCTGAATCTGGTCACATATCTTCTCTCTAAGGTTACTCTTTTGGTCAAATATACATTGTGGTATAAGTCTATCTGCCCAAGTATGTCTACGACTGCATTCATATCTCAAATTCTTACTCAGGCTTCTGTAAAAAGACTTTCCAATGCTTGTTTGCAAAGAATACCCAGAAACTAACCAATTAGATTAAAGTTTGTTACAATGGAAATTTTAGAAATCTGATAAAAGAAATTGAAGAAGATACTCTCTCTCCATATTTATGTCCATCTCTATCTCTATAATATACATGTATATACATATATACATATATACATATGCACATATACACATATACACATATACACATATATACATATATATATTGCCAGAATAGATGTTGTAAAACATTATATTACTAAAATAAAACTACAGATTCAATGAGTTCTTCATAAAATTCCAGTACGTCTTTCACAGAAGTAAAAAATAAATCAACACAATTAACACACAAACACACACATACACACACATATACACACAAATACACACACACACACTCATGGTGGGGGGGGCTATGAACAAGCAAACAATTCCAAGCACAATTAAAGTCAGAGACAACAGATTAACTGAATGAAAATGATACTACAAAACCATAGTGATAAAAATATCATGACATCATGATACTGGCACAAAACAGATGTTTAACCAATGGAATATGATAGAAGGCTTAGCAATGAATTCACTCACATAGAGAAATCTAAGCTTTAACAAAATATTCATCTGAAAAAAAAATAGAATCTTTTCAGGTAGTGGTGCTGTCAACAAACATGTATACAATCAAGAGGATAAAATTAGATCCCTTTCTCCTGTGTACACAATGTCAATTGAAACTGGATCGGAGAACTTAATTTAAAGTGCAAAGCAGCACAATTACTAAACAGAAAAAAAAAAACAACAAAACTAAACAAAAAACAGTGAACACTTTGGAACCTAGTTGCAGGCAAAAAAAAAAAATGTATGAATAGAATCACAATAGTCATAGATATGGTCACAAAGGTTGGCAAAACGAAGCACAGGAAATAAAACCATCCTTAGAGAAAAGAAACCGTCAGCAGCATAAGTGGACAGCCCATAGACTGAGAGAAAATTACTACCTTTATACGAAGAAGAAATATCTATAGTATTTGAAGGACAGAAAACATTAGTCATCAAAGGAACAAAGCTGCCAACCCATAAATGGACCAATGGGAAAAAAAATAGGCAACTGTGAGAAAAGAGCTACAAATAATCATTACAAAACTTTAAAGGCACAGTCAGGTGTGGTTTTGAAATAGTACTCAGGAGGTAGAAGAAAGTGGGTATGGTAGAGACCAGTCTGATCTTTATAGTGAATTGCAGACTAGGCAGGACCGTATAGAAAAGACTATGCTAAACGCAAGTAAAAATTAACGTGTCCAAAAATACTAGAAATCAGAAACTTGTGAATTAAGATTACTTTGGGATATCATCTCATTCAAGTGAAACCAGTCACTATCAGGTACACAAGATTAAAAATATCACTGAAGAATATATGAGGAATGACAAACCTGTCTATAATTGCAATGAGGTTAAAACACAGCTTCTGCATGCATTAGCTGGAGGCTATCTAAAACACTAAAAATTGAATTATCTTAGGGCCCATTTGTACCAATCTTGGTCATATAATCAAGGAATGTCATGTCCTATGATGTAGGTATGTCCAGGTTCCTATGTATCACACTGTTCATATCACAATAGTAAACAAGTAGACCCACCCTATGTGTCCATCAACAGATAATAGATAATGAAACTGTGATGTATGTATTCAATGGAATATACATGAGATATAAAAAAATAAAATCATGCAATTTCCAGAAATATCGATGTTACTATATGATATAATTTTAAGAAAACTAATTGTTTCAGTTACGTCTCTGTTGCCCTGATGAAACAGCATCACCAAAAGCAACATAGGGTAAAAGTGTTTGTTTCGGCTTATGTTTCCAGAAGGTTAGGATTCCTTCAGGGTGGGGAGGCTCAGTAGCACGCAGACAGCATGATGGCAGGAGCAGGAAGCTGAGAGATCATACCCTAAACCCGAAGCTTGAGACAGAGAAGCTTACGGAGATGAGGTAAGAGCTTTAACACCCATCCTCCGTTAGCATGCTTCCTAGGCAAGGCCACACCTTCTAAAGATCACCACACAATGCCACCACCCTAGAGTTTCTACATATTCCCATGTAGCTTGAACCAGTTGGGGTTCAAAAAGGGTGTTTTCTTCAATCTATTGAAGAAACAAACACTTTTACCCTATGTTGCTTTTGGTGATGCTGTTTCATCAGAGCAACAGAGACGTAATTGACACAATTAGCTTTCTTAAAATTGTATCATATAGTAACATCGGTATTTCTGGAAATTGCATGATTTTATTTTTTTATATCTCATATATATTCCATTGAATACATACATCACAAAAGACTAGATTCCCTCTTGAGTATGATATAGCTGTAAGGAGTTCTGAGCAAACAGAGACAAAACGAAGCACGGATCCCACAAAGCACTGAGCCTGAGCTTAAGACTCTTCCTTACAGACCCCAGGAAAAAAGTGCACCAGCTCATTTCAATTTTCTTTTCGAGTTAGTGACAAAGAAGCTAGGGAAGTCCTCTGAAACACGAGAAAAAAATCTGAAACAACAGTTCACACACAGACACACAGACACACACACAGACACACACACACACACACACACTTCTGAAGCAATAACACGATCAACATCATCAGGTTCATATGTGGGTTAGAGCCAGTATCTCTGAGCCTCTATACTGTATTCACCAATTTCCACATCTCTTCTTACTTCCAAGTACATCCTGTTTCCAATCACCTCAACCTCTCAACTGTGAAAGTTATAGCAAATATTTAGGTAGTAATTAAATGACTTAGAAACACCGAATCAATTACATATTACAAGGTAAGGATTCTTACAAGAAAAAAAATAATTTTAAAAAGATACTAAGTTAAACGTTTTATGTCAACATTGTACATATTTACATTTTAAATAGTTGTTTTAAAAAGAAAACTACATTCCCTTCATAATATTGGAAGTTTTTAATTTTAGTCACATATTACCTAAAAAAAAATAAATCAAAATTTACATACTTCCAACTAGGACAAAATGTTCAGAAGTATTTCTTCTGTAAAACTTGCACACATCTCATTAATTTTTAAATGACTTACTAACTATACCTTGAATAAATTCCAGAAAAGAAATTCAAGAAAAGCCAATGCTTTGTAGAGATAAGGGGTTTATATGAGTTCCTTAATATTTCATAAGCTACTCAATTAAGAAGAATATCAGTTTTCAAATTATTTCTTGAAATTTAATCTATAGTGGATAGATTAATAGGTATTGCCTTCCTTCTGTGTTTTGATTTATTCAATGTTTTTGAGACTGTATACTAAATTACAGAAATAAATGTAAATAAATCAGGTATTGGGAGAAAAATCACCAGTGAATAGATTTCAACCTTAAGAAGCTTACTGATTAAATGCTACAGTCTCTAACTCCTTTCCTCTTTTCTTTAAAAGTCTGGAAGCTAATGGTGATGGCTCCAGGTCACTTCATAAAATCTTCCTTTCCTCTTTTTGTTCCCTTGGTAATTCATAAACAGTAATAGCAGTAAAAATATGATGCTTTAATGTTCTTTTCCAGTTATTAAAAAAGTATTAAAAGGAAATCAACCATATAAATTAAATTCTATACAGGAAAATTTTGCACTAGGACAGTAAAATAGGGAAATATTCTTGTTCTTAGTATAGTAAAAAAAATTATGATGCCTTTTAATTTCAAATCACATGTACATATTTCCAAATTCAGAAGCTATCAAAAATTTTCACTTATATATATAGGAATCAATAAACCTCAAAAGCAAAATTAAATTATTCAGCATATTAAAATTCTTCAGTAATAATTCTGTCCCTTCTGTAGAACAGTATATATGTCATCTCTGTTGAGGGATCAGCCTAAGGGTTCAACAGGTTAAACTTCTTTCAGCAAAGTCTGACAGCAACGGGAGTACAATCACCAGAATCCACATATTGTAAAAAGGGAACTAATTGACAAAACTTGTCCTATGACCTCCACTGTCATGTTATTCTACATATGTGAAAATCCATATATGCATACACATATACACAAAAATAAATACCAAAATGAAATTCAAAAATCCATTCAGAACAACTATGTACAGAAGCTGCCTTGGACATGAGCATCATAAATTGTCTACGTGATGAATCATTGGTATAATAAAGAATTTAAAGAAAAGTCAGGAAAATGTATTCCCAAACACTTAATAGATATATTGGAGTTTTCTGGGAATAAAAATAGTTTCCCAAAATTAATTTTCATCAATAGTTAGACAATTTGCAAGCCAAAAAAACCAATGGAGGAAGCGAAAATTTTGTAGTGTAACTCACAACTTCCTGTCCATTAGTAAAACATGAAGTCCGTAAAAGTTGAGTGAAGCCTGCCTATTAGACGGTTGCAGGACAAAAAGAGCCCGTTTAAATAATGATGGAAAGGCACAAACGGCTAAGAAGTGACAGGTCAGCGTCTCAGTATCTCTGATCTAGGAAGGACTATGTCCTATTGAAGAATAGCAAAACATAGCCATTGTTCTAGTGTTTATACCCCTACAGCACAAATGTATCAACACTTATATCTTTGAGGATTTACAAAAGTGTGAAGACTTTAAGAATAGAATATAAAATGGGAAAAAGTTAGAATAATTGTTACGTTTAAATTATAGATGAATTGTTTAAATAAAGTCATATTTTTTTGTTTTTTTGGGGGGGGTTGTTGTTGGTTTTGGCTTTGGTTTCTTTGAATTTTTTTAATTACTTTTATTTTATTATAGTTCAGCCATTGTCTCCCTCCGGACCCACTCCTACAGTTCACCATCCCATTCCTCTTTCTGCTTGTCTCCAAGAGGATGTCTCCCCACCACCAGGCCTCTCCATTCCCTGGGGAGTCAAGTTTCTCGGGGGTTAGGTGCATCTCTATTTTTAATAAGTTTAGTAAGCATGCTAAATATCAGAATATATTATGCCTGTGAAAAAAATTACTTAACATTAGTTAATAAATATTGTCTTATTATAGTTATTAGATCTAATCACACTTTAGCCAATTGGAAATTTTTTTTTTACAAATTATTCCTATATTTTCAAGTCATATTCAAATGTCTGTTAACTTACATACCACAAATTCCTATGACTGAATTTCTAACATTTTAAATTTTAGCATTGCAATTATTGTTTTGGTGTGATATCTGCTTTATGCTCAGATTGTATTACCACTAAATAAATGTTCATAGAGTATAAATAAGTAGAGACTGTTGTGTGGCTAACTAGGATAATTAACAACATAGATTATATGCTTAGATACTAATCTAATTCATCTATAGTTTCTTAATATTTAATTCATTGTGGCTTGGAACGACATAGACACATGCTGAGTTTTCAATCCTGCATTGAAGGGCTTAAAGGCATGTATTACCATATCTGATGCATCAAAAATAAAGATGTGCTTTAAAAACTTAAAACTTAAGACATCCCATATTTCAGAAAATATTGGCACACAATTTCAGAGAATTTAATAAACAAGTTAGTGCTAGAAAAATGAATCTAGGAACGCTGTGTGAACACTCCCGACCTCATTTTGTATCCTTGCTATGATGCCCTGATCTTTTATTTTTAGTATATTAGAAACCGACATGACCCTGTAGGAGGACCAACAATCTCAAGATCCCCGAGATCCCTCAGACAATTGACCACCAACCTGTTGATATGAGGCCCTCAACACATATACAGCAGAGGACTGGTGGGTCTGGGTTCAGTCAGAGAAGATGCACCTAACCCTCAAGAGACTGGAGGCCCCAAGGAGCTTAGAGGTCTGGTTGGGTGGAGGGGTTGGGGGCAGGGACATCCTCCTGGAGACAGGAGGTCGGGGAGGAGGTATGGGATGTGGAACAGTCTGAGGGTGGACTGGGAAGGGAATAAAATCTGGAGTGTAAAAAAAGGAAAAAAATGATAATAGAAGAAAAAAAAGAAAAAAACCTACATACTTTTAAGGAAAAATATCAAAACACATCTTCACAAAGCAATTTGAAATATAAGCAGTTTTGCAGTAATTATATTACTCGTTGTATATATTTCTTAACAATATACCACAAGCAGATTCTCTCAAAATATTTATCTATTTTAGCCCTAGTAATTTAGTCCCTTGTTATATTGTTTGTTTCTTAAAATGTATATTAAATCCTGTATAGGTGTCCTTCTTTAAATAGGAATGATGTTATTATTTGCACTGTAACTGAACTAGTCGTACCATAGGAATAGCTATATATAAATCTAGATACTGATCAATAGTTTCTGTTTCTGTTAAACGGAATAATTTAATTATTCACTAAGTTTATCTTCAATTTTCATACGATGAATCAATAAATAAGAATATGAATTTGAATATATTTCCCAAAACACATGTTCTGTTCAACAAAACATGTTAAGTTGCGTCTTTAAAATGATATAACTATGGAATCTAATGATATATCTTAATATCCAAAGCCTTGACACATTATGATATATCAACATAGGTTTTTAAATTAAAAATGCACTACACTGGAGAAGAACTTTCATAGCAAAAGGGAACTATGCATATGAAGAATCATCTATTTGGAAAATGTTTCTACCATTGACTTGATTTTCATAATTATACAATAATTTAACCCTTATAAAATATTAAAAATCATAATTTCTGGTAACTCTATTTTCACTGTTTGAAAATTAGAATGAATTTCACTATAAAAGCTATATAGAGAGTATATGCATATGCACAATATGAATACTTTCAAGCAAATTATGGAGAAATTTTTTCACAGAACATTACTTATCAATAACCTTAAGCAATATCATTTATAGGCCTTGTAAAATAATTTTTATGAGGAATGAATTTAACTTATTTAAATAGTTAGACCAATCATTATCTAATGTTTTGTTCTAATACAAAAGAAATAAATTTTCTGTCTTTATATATTAAAATATCTTCATAAAAAGAATACTGAACTATGTATTAAAACAATTTTATACATTCTTCCATTGAAACACTGAAGATTTTCTTGGGATATTGTTCATTGGATAAGCACCTGACTCCTGAATACTGACATGAATTTCCATTACCAGTACTGACAAAAACTTGTTGAATATTATAACATCAAAAAGAGTATCAAATGTGAGAATCATTATATTTAAGAATTACTACTTACTAAATTATTAAAGAGATCAGTTTTAAAAGATAGCTTTCATGTGCTTGTTCTTAAAGAAAGATGTGAGCCAATTTGAAAATATGTTAACATATATTTTAATAGATAAAACTCACATGCTTTGTGAAACTTCTGTTTGACATCATGAATAGTTGACGTTTGTGTTACCTGAAAGAAGGAATTAAAATTATAAGAAAAACATGATAATTTCTGCTAAACAAATATTTAAGAAACATACTGATTTTGGCAAAATATCAGTAAATTTATATTTTTAATAACTTTTAAATTCTACTTTAACAAGTAATATAAACAATAATATTACACTTGAAATTTTTATTAACATATAGCAATAGTAGTTTAAGTCCAACTAAACTTAGTTTATTCCTCTAAGGAATATCTTTAAAAGTTTCATCTTTTCAAAATATTGGGTTTCTGTCTTCAACAATGAAGAGAATTTTGAGATTACACATGGAGGGACCCACGGCTCTAGCTTCAGATGTCACAGAGGATTGCATTAGTGGGCATCACTGGGAGGGGAGCCCCTTGGTCCTGTGGAGGCTCGATGACCTAGGGTAGGCGAATGTTAGGGCACTGAGACAGGAGTGGGTGGATGAGTGGGGGAGCACCCTCATAGAGGCACAGGGAGGGGAGGAAATAAGGGACTTTTGGATGGGAAACTGGGAAGGGGGTAGATAAAATTTGTATGCAAATAAATAAAATAAGCAATACAAAATTTTTTAAAAGTACAAATAGCTTCAAGAAAATATTGAGCAAAAAGTATGACCGATTAAAAACAAGTAAAATGATTTATTGAAAGACAGGTGCTGTATGATGTGCGTTTGACTCATACAGGAGTTACATTTAAAATTTTATGGTACATAGAACTGTTATGAGACAAGTCACTTATATGATCTCATTAATGAACGTATGGTAGAATATTTTACAACAACTCTCAACTGAATACACTCAATATACACTCAAACATACACATGTATTACTGACAGCTACCAACCTTGGCAAGGACCCAGGTGAACTGCCTCTACTTTCCTTCCATTCCTCCATTCTGACTTCCACAGATTCTCTTATACTTCACACTGAGAATGCCTTACCCCATCCTCCAAGTCCATGCCTGTCACCTTTGGACTTGGCTGCTAATCTTGGTACAGAAACAGGCTTCTCATAGTTCTTCATCTGTTACCTTCCTCAGTTATTTTCTCCATTCTTTTGTGACATTCCACCCATCTCTAACCAGACCCATTGCCTCCTATGGACCCCACAGCTGTCACTATTGGTAGATACCAGTACATTAAAGATGCCTTCCTTCATTTCCTCCATTTGATTCCCTTAGGGTAGCAATAGTCCTGCCTTTGCTGCTCATCCTCCCAGATCATTCCATTCCATTCTTGAGACTCACTGCATTCTGTGGTAGAATATAGGTTAGACCTTCCAATGCTTCATGGAGCTGGATGCCAAACACTTCTCAAGGGTTAACCCAGTTTCCCTACCACAGGCACACACTTAACTAATCTGGGACTGCTAGGTGTATGAACCAAGATTTCCAGCCAGCACTTCAGATCTGTGACCAATTGGAATCTGAACACTAAAACTTGAGTGACCCCAAGACTCAAAGATATCACCATGTTACTGATACACAAGCTTTCATACTGTATAATAGTAATCAAAGACTGGAACACACACACAACATCACAAAACCTCATACACATTTTAACTCCAGATACAGATACAATCTCAAAACCACGGAAACAAACAAATGAGATACTGTGCCTTTTCCAAAAACCAGAACTTCTATTTTAATATTCTCTTAAAAACTAGCTTAGCTGAAATACAAGACAAGAATTTCAAAATAGGAATTGTGAATGAGGTCAAGAACTTCAAAGAGGTTATGAATAACTACTTCAAAGAAGACATTATAAAATGAATTAAGGAAAGCAATTCAAGATGAAAATATAATCTCATAAAGAAACTGAATCACTAAATGGTAAATTGAAATAAGAGTTGAAATAAAACACTCAAGAAATAATGCAAAAAGCTCAGGGAAAGTCTTACCAACATATTGAATAAATGAGAAATAATTTCAGGTTCTGAAGAGAAGGTTTAAGTAATGAATACGAGGATCCAAAAACAAAGTATGGAAAGCTTCTGACTTCTAATTAAATGCCCTATAACTTTCTCAGAGTGTTTACTAATAGCCTTTCCCTTTCACCCAATTTTCAAGAATCTTCTAAAGGATAACTGAATATCACATGAATTTAGTCATTGTCATTAGTCACTGCTATATACACAAAGAAAAAAAAATACTTGTGTATTTCACTTCTTTTGGGTTTGTTGTAAGAAGATTCCTGAGTGAGGTTAACCCAATCACAAAGGAACACACATGGTATGTACCCACTGATAAGTGGATATTAGCCCAAAACCTCACAATTCCCATGATACAACCCACTGTCCACATGGAGCTTAGCAGGAAGGAAAACCGGGGTGTGGATGCTTCAGTCCTACATTGAGGGGGGAACAGGATGATCACAGGAGACGGAGGGAGACGGGGGGGCCTGGAAGGAAAAGAGGAGGAAGAGGAAATAAGAGGGACAGTATCAGGTACTGGAGAGGACAGGAGAGAGGTACAGAGGGTCAGGAAATCGAATAAAAATATGTAGCAGTGGTGGATGAGGAACTGGGGATAGCCACTGGAGTGTCCCAGACACCATGGAAGCCAGAGGCTCCCAGGACCCAACAGAGATGCCTGTGGCAGAAATGAGCAGTAAAGAACAGATAGAACCCTGTAGAGACCACCTCCATTAGATAGGAACTGTTCCTTGGTCGAGGGGTGGGGCCACTCACCCATTTCAAAATTTTTAACACAGAAATGTTCCTGTCCAAATTAAAGACATGGACAAAATATGGAGCAGAGACTGAAGGAAGGGCCATCCAGGGACCACCACACCTGGGGACTCTATTCTATCTGCAGACACCAAATCCAGACACTGTTGCTGTTGCCAAGAGCTCGTTCCTGACAGGAACTTGGTGTGGCTGTTCCTTGGGAGGTTCTGTCAGCAACTGACTAACACAGATGTGGATGCTTGGAGTCAGCCATCAGACTGAACTCAAGGACCCCTGTGGGGGAGCTGGCAGAAGGAATAGAGGAGCAGAGAGGGATTGTAACCCCATAGGAAGAACAACATTGGCTGGCTAGACCACCCAGTGTTCCCAGGGACTAGATCACCAACCAAGGAGTGTAGAGGGAGAGATCTATGACTCCAGATTCGTAGGTAGCAGAGAATGTCTGAAATCAATGGGATGGAAGGACCTTGGTTCTATAAAGGTTTAACGCTCCAGCATTGGGTAGGGGGATGCTGGAGTGATGTGGAGAGGGTGGGTGGGTTGGGGAACACCATCATAGAGGCAAAGGAAAGGGGGAGAGGGCGGATATGGGGTTGTGGAGGTTGTGGAGGCATAAGCAGGAAGTGAGAGATCATTTGAGAGGTAAACAAATGGAATGATTAAAAATAAATAAATAAAAACTTCCAAACTGAAACATTTTTAAATTCTTCTCTTTAGTATTTATTATAAGAAATCAATCATGAACTAATAAATGAGCAAGGTAAAGCTTTCTAACTGAACCAAGTGTATGCATCTGAAATTTAGCAGATTGCAGTTGAGGCTTGACTCATTGCTGGTTTGCCAACGTTTACACCGATGAAAGCAAAGTTTTCACACGCAAGAAATGAAAGTTGTGACTGCATTTACCATCTGTTGTCTTCTTAAATAAACTATTCATACTACCACTGCTTGCATAACCATATTTTTTTCTCATATGTCCCCGAGTTTCTAAAATTGAACAGCCATCTCTGAAATACTGTCAACAGTATCTTTTTGAAAAATGAATTGGTTAGAAAAATCAACGGCCATTGCAAACTGTTTGTTAGAAAATTTGCAATTTTTGATCCAGAAATTATCAGTGAACACTGGGAAAACTGTTCCCACAAGTACAAAAGAAGATAGAATAAAGATAAGTGGGTCATCAATGATTACGTATTAAGATGTTATAACGCTCCTCAGAAGAACGCATACAACAAACACTCAAACAGGCTTGATGACTGGTAAGAACTGCTCCTTACTGGTTTTAGAACAGAAGGAAGAACATGGCCCCAAAAGTGTCAACCCCAGGATTAGCACAGACAAAAACGGCAACATCTGTAAATTTCTATTATAAATGTTTAGTTTAGAAAATGGGATAATAATTTGAAAATTTGCTTCAAAATTTATAAGAATTTTTTTAAATAAGCAAGTAATATTTTAGTGCTAAAATAAAATTACAGTTTAGTATTTCATTTTAAGTTAATTTTTACTTATTAATTAAGAAATAGTGGAACAGATTCTGTCTTAGTGAAACAGTTAACTCTCTAGACACTGAAACCAAACATCTAAATGCTTATCTTGGTGGATTTGATCTATTACTCTATGGCTAGGGATGTTAAGCATCTCCTAGACCTGCTTTGAAGGCATGGATGTCTATATTTGATCTCCAGCACTACATTAAACAGCATGATGCATGATCCTATAATCCTAGCACTTATGAACTGAAGGTAAAGAAAGGATTCAAACATTCAAAGTCAGCTTCAGAAACATCGCAGACTGGAAGATAGTCTGAGTTTTATTGTCTCAAAAGCCAAGTTGTGGGGGACCTTGAAGGAAATTTGTAGTTTATTAACATTTCTTAATAATTTAAAAATGAAAATGAGCTGTTGCATATGAATTCTCATTAAATCAATACATATTTTTATTACATAGTCATTTGTAAATGTATGATTCTTCTTCCATAAAACATTTACATACAATAGTAATCCTTCAACAGATACCAAATATGCCTTTCCATCAAAAGTTCAGCACTAATACGCATGTCAATTTCTCTAAAACATGTAACTTAGAAATTTAAAAAATAGGCACATCTGAATAAATATTATAAAGAGTACCAAAATATTACTAGTAAGTTGTGTAAAAATTGTACTTGAAGTAGAACTTAAAACAGAAAACGAAACAAAAAATGTAAAAAAAAAAATAAAGATACAATAGAGCTTTGCAGTTTTTCAGGTTTATAGTAGATTTTGCATCTGTAATGACTTTGGTTTGAATTCTGATTAAATTAAGTTCAGATTGTAACTGTTTTCATTCAGTGAGGTTTATGACAAGCAGGTAATAAATCTATATTCGGTGATGCATAAACCTGTATATATAAATAACTCATCAAGGAAACAATTTATCAAATACTTTGCTAGAAAAAATTACCAATCAAATTAGATTATAAGTTTCAAAAATAGACAAGTTAAAAGCCTTCAAAAATAAAACAATTTTAATGTCCTTTTCAAAAGCTTTTAAAGCACATGATGGGAAAGATAAATCACAATTTATCTTCACAATTCTTAATTAATTCTTGATTTACACAAATTGAAAGAGGATGAAAACAGAAGTACAACACGTTTTTTTAAGAAAAAACAAGAACAACGACAGATGGACAGACATTTCAAAACTAATTTCTCAAAAAGAGAATTCCTGACTCTTGAACATCGATCAGATCACTTCCTTAAATCTTAGCAGATCAACATGGATTATTCAGCTTCAAAATACACCAATAAAACATGATATCTCAGTGGTTTGGAGCCTGAGAAATTTGCACACGAAAAAATCTTAAGTGGATAAGACAGTTTATTTGGCTTTCCTGCCTAAACTCCTGTAAGGCATCTTTACTGCATGTTAGCTTCAGTTAAAGCTTCAAAGGTCAACAGAGTAGAGCACTTGGGGGACATAATTGTTCCTTTATGAAATTGCCACTACTGTCATGATGGCCTTCCCGTATGGTGGAGTCATTGGACACATTAAGACATTAAGTGGAAGTGATTTCATTAGTTCTCTAAATAATACACACACACACACACACACACACACACACACACACACACATATATATATATATATATATATATATATATATGTATGTATGTCTCACTCTAGCAGATTTAGATTAATGGTAGAGCTATTGCCTATTGAAATTTGTCCTTACCCTTACCCTAAAACAAAGCAGAACAAAACAAAAAACAATAGTATATTAAAAAAAAAACACTAGCAGAAGGCATCCAGTACCATGTTCATATTTTATTTAAAAAGATTTGTGTTATGTCTACTTGTGTCAAACAACATGTACATGTCTTTTGCACTAAGAGGAATATCTGAAGAGTATGAAAAGCCTTTGGTTCAGTGTGACTTCAAGCTAGGGTCTGAGACAGTGGCTCACTTCTGGGATATACTTTTTAGTATGCAGTCTTCCTTTACTTGGTTTGTGGAAGATCTTCACATATCAACAGTCATTGATGTTCAGGCTTCTATGTCAAATGTGTATGACCTTCACAAAGATCTCTTGCATTTCCTCTCACTTACTCTGATCCGTCCTTCAGTTACTTTAAATACCTAATGTATGACAAATAAGATGCAAATAGTTGCATTAGCTCTCAGAGAATAATGACAACAAAGGTTCTGCATGTGTAGTATAAATGTACTGTACAGAGGCTCTTTTCCTGTAATTCTTCATCTATGGGTAAGCAAATCTTCAGTGAAGAGCCTATTAAAGCAGAAGGATGAGTATTAGTGGAAGAAAGTGCATATAAGTGGGAAAGCAGGGAAGAAAAAGAACACCATGAAGGAACTGAACTGTTTTTAAGATTATGGCAGTGCAAAAATATTTTTTGAGTTTAGTTGACAATAGTCAACTCAGCAAACTTTAGTGAGTGTACCTTCATATAACTGGCCGTGTTGATTTGGGCAGGATAGTAGAAGCATTTGAATGCTTTTGGCTGAAAAGGCTGTTGAATGTTGAGAGTTTGATTGACTCTTCTGGGGGAAGATTTGGAGCTGGGATGGCTAAAGAAATGGAGACACTGGAGACCTGGCATATAAAGTTTTAGAAGGAAGTTTGGGATTCCTTCCAGACTTTATCAAAGCCAGTTGTCTTTTAATGGGGAGACTGTGGTAGTGAAACCTTTACTTTTCTGGGACAATATATGCTGGGTAGTTGGCCACAAAATACCATTTGTGATTAGTAAGAGAGCAGTATCATCACGTTGAAATCTTCTGGGAAGTACTTCCTCAGGGTCAACTCATAGGGAATATCATCCACAGATGGCCAAAATTGTTCCTCAAGCTGTCAAATGAACTTGCCAAGACATAAATTCCTCCCATATAGTACTAGTTTTGTTGGCATCCAAGCAGCAGAAATGAGTCATGATAACAGAACACAAGCTAAAAAGATGGTTTAGTCCTTTGAGAGTATATTATTCTTCTATGTGATCCTGTTTTGATTCGCAATATCCATGTAGTGTAATTTATAATTCTATGAAACCCTACATCTAGGATCCCAAAACTTCTTTTCTCCACAGGCACTTGCACACACACACACACACACACACACACACACACACATGCAAACACACTCACACAAACACAGAGAGGATTAGTGCATACATACTGATTAAAAATATAATGAATATTGTTAAATGAGAGAAGAGTAAAAGATTGAGTTAGGACAAGTAAGTGTTCCAAAGACCTCTATTTACAAAATAAAGACTTCTCTACAAAGCTCCTCCCCTGTTGATTGATAAATCAGTTCCAGTCAGTACTTCCTCTCAAATAACAAACTGACACACTCTGGTCAATTCAGAAAAGAATATTTGGTACACAGAACATTTATAGCATTTCCTATTTTTAACATATTATTATACATAGGCATGATGTATATGTTAGTATGCATACTGACCTTTCTACTTGTCTGAGCTTAAAGGAAAGGAAACAAACAAATCACTACAATTTAAGACAGTAAGTTATATCGGCACGTGGTCTGGAACTGCTTGAGGACATGAACCAGCATCTTGTCTGCATCCTTTCCATCTATCACCACAGTCAAGCAAACATACTTCATAGATTGCCATATCCCCTGCTTTCTATTTATCCAGTTCGCTATCCACTGTTCATCATATACGCATAAATATTATGTTTGCAAGGAGGGTTGCTACATCACACATTGTTAAGTCCTCCATGAATAACTTGTCAGTCATTGTATAGGTTTATAGTGAGTATATAACTAATACATAGTTTAACAATAGAATGTTGTTCTTACATAATAATATATTTAAATGTAAATGAAGACATAAATTAGCTAAATAGACACAATAAAAACTGTTATTTAACAACTAAACTTATGAACATGATCCCTGTGGTTAATGGGCTGATGGAGAAGGGAGATATTTGTTGGTCAATTGGTTTTAAAACTGAATTTAAATATTTGTTAAGGCTATCAAATTTTGAAGGTTTTTTACAGATCAAGCTGAATATACATAATTAAATACCAGTAGTTAAATATAACTAAAAGGAGATTTTCATGTTTTCCATCCAAAATTATGATCAGTATTTATTATATTGTTCTAACATATATGTATATATACTATATGTATATTACATGTATACAATAGTGTACGACCTATTGATATGTCAGTTAACCTGATATACTATTCCACAATGCATACATCTCTCTAAGTAGACCATTATACCAATAAACATGCACTAGTGTTATGTTGAATGAAGCTGAAGGGGTTTGCAACCCCATGGGAAGAACAACAGTATCAATCAATCAGACCCCCTAGAGCTCCCAAGGACCAAGCCATCAATCAACCAAAGTGTCCACATGGAGGGACCCACAGCTCCAGCTGCATATGTAGCAGAAGATGGTCTTATCTGGCATCAATGGGAGGAGAGGCCCTTGGTAAAGTCTTAATGCCCAGTGTAGGTGAATGCTTGGACAGTGAGGCAGAATGGGTGGGAGGGAGGGTGAGCTCCCTCATAGAAGCTAGGGGGAGGGGTGGGTAGGATCAAGCCAAATGTACTTAATAAAACACTAGAAGTTAAAAATAATTAAAAAGGATTTTTTTATGTTTTCCATACAAAATTATGATCAGTATTTATTGTATATACAGTATATATGGTACATATTATATGATAGGGGTTTTGCAGAGGGGAAACTGGGAAGGAGGACATCATTTGAAATGTAAATAAATAAAATAATCAATAGAAAAACACTAATGCTAACAAAATAAAAAAAAAAGAAAAGAAGGTGACAAGGTGTTTATAACAAATGCCATGGAACTTTAAACTGGAAATAGGCTTTTCGATCATTTTTGTATTTTCCTTTTTAGCTTTGATATGAGGGCTTTTGGCTTGTCTTAAAGTATCTTGTTTTGTTGTCTGGTTGATGTCTCTTAGAGGCCTGTGCTTTTCTGAAGTAAAAGCAGAGGGAGAGTGGATCGGGGAGAGTGGAGACAGGGGAGGGCGGGGAGGCGTGGAGAGAGGAGAAAATGTGGGTCTGGATGTACTGTTTGAGAGAAGAATTTATTTTCAATAAAATAAACTGAAGAGATACTAAGTCTTAATTGATTGTCATACTGACTTAAGGCTCATGTTTTATTCATTTTTACATTTTAACTAATGTTACTTTATTTCATATATGTAAGAATATAAACTATGCAAGACCCTCCAGCTACCTCAATTAGTGGGGAAAATACAAATTTCATTGTTTCCTATACTCTACAGGGTAAATGATAGTACTCCATTTTTAGAAATAAGATGTATTGGTTAATTAAAAAAAATCACTCAGCTTTCTAATAACATTCTGATATATCTGAATTAAATATTTATAGGTTGCTAGCTTTATCATTCTATATCATAGACAATACAGGGAGGAGAGTAAGTGTGGAAGAAAAGGGGGGATATTGGTAAGAGGTAGAAGAAAAGAAGCAAGACCTAGTGACATAAATGTAAAATTTTGAAAAAAAAAAAGCCAGAAGTCTCTGTAAAAAAAAAAAAGTAACCATTTTAGAGCAGATAAAATTTCCAAACTAACTCATTGGCTTTATTTTGCAAGACATATCTAAATTGGCACTACTTGCAGTTTTAATTTTTTTCAGAATTTTGTAAAAGGTATTTAAAGACACACTATTTAAGGGAGTTTAATTCTAATATCCTCCCTACTGTTCTGTAGCAGTAGGGTCATATGTGGACCATTGGACGGATGTTAATGCTTTATTTCTATGAGACATTTAGAAAGATTCTCTTGGGGGAGAAGGGTAAACAGAAGAATAAAATAACCTCCATCTCTTTTGAAGAAAGATCAAGAGAAGTCACTGACTATCTATCACTCCCAGTGCTTTGTGCCCTTGCTCTGTTCTTGAATAAGTGACTTAGCAGCAGGCAAGCTTCTGGCATTTTTAAGTATAGGAGCCAGTGATAAGAGCTAAGTGTTACTGATTCACCATTACCTTAAAATTATTTTCATTTAGCATCATATATTTTGATGTTCCAACAATCTCTTAGCAATGACATTAAACAATTTATTTTTAACTTCCTCATTATATCATTGTTAATTACTTATGTTGTTTTAGTCATTCGTGAAAAAAAAAATCCTTGGGAAACATCTCTAGATGATTCTAGAAAGTTATGACAGCCTTTGACATCATTATAAAATTTTCTACTGATTAACTACACATTAATTTAAGGATAAATTTTACCCAACTATCTTTGGAGTAAACAGAAATCTTTCATTAATGGAATAATTTAAAGTAATGTCTTCATGTGGGAATAGATTTACATTTACTTCAGTAACAGCTAGGAAATCACACAATGTTTTATACTGCTCCATTTTAAGCTTATCACTTTAGAACAAGAGAGTAATATCAGACTTTTGTTTTGAATAGGTGTCATCTACTAAGCACATAACCATTCAAACTACTAAGCATTGATCTACATGCAAAAAATGTTGAGGGGAAAGAAAAAAAATAAAACCTCTCAGTTTATGAATATGACATACTGTAATCAGACCACATAATAAAAGGAAAAATAATGTCCCATAGTAACACTGGCAGAGACTATGGGGGGAAGGCAAGTTGGAACATAGTAAAGGCTCAACATCAGAAACAGCCTGAGAGAAAATGTGACAGGGAAATCCAAAAGGAAGGCACGGCCTAGTTACTAGGTAGAGTGTATTATCTGACTCAATGTAACAGCTAGCTCTGGTTGCCATGTAGGGAATCCACTGTAGGTGATAATGACAAATGCAGGCTGCAGATTTAAGCAAGCTGGCAGTGGGAAGTGACAGGGATTTGTCACAGTCTGGATATACTTTGAAGGTATTGTCAAGAAGATGGATTGTGTGTGGAGCATGAGATTAAGGGATGAGTCATAACTCCCAGGAGTGAGTATCTAGAGAGTTATTTGAAGGGTAGTTTCCATTTATTTACCTGGAGATCACTATGGAAGCTCATTAGTGCCAGATCTATACAGGGCTTGCCCCTGGTATTTGAAAATACTATTTTAAACTAAATATATCAAATATCTCATCAAATCATAAATTTATCATAATAAAATCAACATATTAGACTTTATTTATAGTTTGTGTGAAAAAAATACTGTGTCACCAAATCATGAGCATAAGTAAAAAATAACTTTGTTCACATTATGTTTTAAGAACTGTCATAAGATGTCCCATATATTATCAGCTTCAGATATGCTAAATTAGGTTTGTCTAATAAAAGATACAGATACATAGAAGATGACAGAGACCATGATGATGATAGCCAGACAGATAGATGATAAGTTGGATCATAAATACCTAATGAGTTGGATGATGATGAATTAACAGAGATCAAAAGTCAATAAATTCATTTTTTAAAAGTCAAAGAAGTACTGCAGGGACAAAATGGTTTTGGAGTTAAACACAAGTATCCTGAGAAGATTTTTTAATTGATTAATAATAGAATATGCTGTAAGTCCATTGTGACGAATTGGGATTCAGCGGTCTTTGCCACTGCTGCTCTGGATTCTGAAAGTTCCAGTTCCAAGAACTGAGAAAGATAAAGGCCCATGTGACATGGGCCTGGGTAGAATATGAGAAAAGAAATACAGAGAGTAACAGGAGGAAAACTCTAAAAAGTAATAAGAGAAATGGTACATTTCATATTTACTTTATACATTTCACAACAAGGACAAAGAAGTATAAAACCAGCAAACAAAATCAGCTACTACTATTAAGACTTCAAAACAATTTGAAATTATTAAAGAAAACCAAAAATGCACCTTTACTCATATCTCATTTCTCTCATGCACCTTCATCATGATGGAAGCATTTTATGACATAAAACAAAACACAACAAACAAACAAGCAAATAAACAAAAACAATTACAGAGCAATGCCTCTTAACAATGCAATAGCAGAGAGTTAATGTAAATGTCAAAATCTTTTAGTTTTGTGGGAGGGAGGCAGTCTGTAGTAGGTGGCTGGCCCAGTATGCACTATGCTCTGGGCTGACTTTTCCATAAGGAAGAAAAATAAGTAAATAAAGAACAGTGGGGCAATGGGTATACAAGAAGAGAGGAATGAAAGAAAATAAGAGAGTAGTAAGGAATCTGAAGTCAACCCCTTATTAGGATACTGTTTCTTTAAAATTATACCACTCAGATGTAAGCCTGGGATTTTACATTTGAAGGGTAGAATTCCTAAGAGAGTAGCTTTCTATTCTTTTCTTTTCTTTTCAATTTAATTAATGTCTGTGAAAGTGAAATTTATTCTCATTTCTTCAAGGAGGATATCAGATATGAGAATAATAAATAATTAACAAGTGTTTACATGTCTTACTTTAAGGTAACAATTCTTAGGTTCTCTGCTATTTGTTAATGGCTTAATTCCCTCCTCTGAACTTTTTATCCATTCGGACATTTCATAGGAAAATGTTGCAAACGTTTCCGGAGAAGATTTCAAAGTTATAACAATTTTCTTACTCCTGAAAGTAATGTTTGAAAAATGAAAGGAAATATTTTATATTAAGCAGAAACAAATTATGTAGAACCTATACATCAAATTTTCTTTAACAGAAAACATATTTATCACTTACGGAAATACAGATGTATATGATTTGCAACTCTATACAAGTAGATGATGGAATCTCCTTAGTGTTACTTGTGACCTATATTAAAATATGACATCTTAATATTTTCTGTACCTAAAGTAAATAATTATGTTCAACTAGTAAATTACCTGAATTACCACAGTGAGTAAATTTGAAAATATAGCATGTTTTTGGCAGTTGTGAAGAGCAGTGAGCAGTACTCTTATCTCAGAGTCCACCTGCAGTATGCTTACATAGAAATAAGTGATTGGATGTTTTGTTTAGACAAACAACAACCAACAGTGTTTCTATAAAACAAAATACACAGATTTTTTTTTTAAATATCAATGCTGTAATGAATTGAAGTTGCTGCCTTTTCAACTGCATGAAAAACATTTCGGTGTATGATACATGCCCTTAAATCTCCAATAAACACAAGTACAGACTTCATTTTTCTAATCTAAGACATACAAATTACAGCATTCTTCTTGAAACACCTGTGAGTGCAGATGCAGAGAGAAGGGACATTTAAAAGTCTGTACTTTTTAAGAATATAGAGAATGCTCTTTAAAAAGGTAAACTCTTTAGAAAATTAAACAACCAAAAACAATATACTAACATGTTAACAATTTGGACACATACTAAATACTTTTAATGTTTATTATTTTACTTCCTATTTTTTACAAACACTTCTGAAATGGTGTATGTTTTACTGTTATAAAACATGAAAATAAAATTTTTAATGCAATCTATTTTTTGTTCTAATTGATTTTTACTTATGGGTTATGGGCAATGCAGAAATTAAAATGATTATTTATGGTAAGTATAAAAAGAAGCATATGTTTCTTCTTGATACAGTATATAAGGCATTTTCTTACTCTCTCAAGAATTAAGTTTGATAATAAGAAACGCATTTAACCAAGTCCTGTCTCTTAATTAGGAAGTTAGTAGTTTTGAGGCTAAAAAGAATCATTTAAGAAGATAAATAAATCTTACCTTATCCACAATACATATCTGTTTTCTTGTATGGGCATCCAGTATTTCAATCTCAAAATGAGTCGTTTTTGAATGTTTGACTGCTGTAGTAGTTTTCAACGGGCCTGCTGAGAGTACAAGTTGTGACAAAGAGTGGAAATTTCTTGTATTCTTCTTCATTGTGGACTGTGGAAGTCCCTGGAATAGTAATTCCTTCTTGCGTTCCAGGGACTTGTGCCTTTTGAACATTGTGTGAACTAGCAGGGGAATCTGGCATGTAAACAGGAGAAACTTGCAAGAGTGTCCCTTTGCGCCTTTTAAATACTGCTGTGGACACCCTGGAGGTCAAGTGGCATGCCATTCCAGAGGTCTAGTTTTATTTAGCAAGCTGGAAAACAATGACTGATCTGATTTCTATATATAACACTATTGAGAACTGCCGCAGAGTAGTGCATTGCCTTCTGCATTTGAATTATTTCTTGCTTTCTCTTTTTATCTCTGCTACTTATGAGTACTCTTATCTGAAATTCCAAAGCAGAAAAAAAAAAAAACAGAGAGCTTTTATTATCTCCCAGTTCCGGATACAGTAATCTTCAAACCTATTACATACTGATTCGAATTCATACATATTATACTCCAGAAGGTGACACCATATTAGGTGAATTATAGGGCTGCAAGATATTATATAACACATTTAAATTCAGTCTAGAATTAAGGTCACAACATATACAGAAAATCAGTTATAGGATGAGTTTCACTTAGTGAAAGAATTTGAAACATAGCCCAGAATGGGAAAGACTGAACTTTCATAGACAAAAAACTGCCAGGCAGCATACAGTGTAAACATTTGACCACATAAAAGACAAACTAGGATACATTTGAATAATACTCTTTAAAAATGTAAACATTATATATGCATATATATGCATATAATATATAAAAACACATATATTCTCATATATAAGATATATCTATATATAAGATATATCTTTATCTATATATAAGATATATAAAGGAACACACACATATATAACACATATATATGAACATACATGTATCTGTGTGCATATATATATATGCATATATATGAGACAGACTTATATATGTGAGAGATGTAAAGAGAAAATTCTGTGTTTACTCTGAATTATTGTTTGGAAAAAAGCATCTTCAGAAAATTTATGAACAAGACATGGCATATGATTAATACATTTTATCAGGGATACTAATCAGTTAGGAAAGGAACTTAAGTTAGAAGAAACTGAATGAATAGTACCTGGTAGAATGATTCATGATATACTCGAGATAAACAGAGAGATAACCTTGTGAGAAAAGAAATTTACAGCCAAGCCTGATGATCTGATTAGGGCTCCAGGTTCCCCATTTGTGGAATGAGAAATCTAAGCATACAAAATGCCCTCTGACGTCCATAGGCATCTAAACACCCATTGAGCGTATGGACACACACACACACACACACACACACACACACACACACATGCAATTTAAAGATTAGAAGAACCACAATGCACTCATCTCAAAGTCCTTGTAAAATGATCCCAAAATATAAAACGACATAATAACCCTCCCAGCAATATAATGTCAATAAGAACAATAGTGATTACAGAAAGAGAAAATGGTAGAGGAAGTCATAGCATAAATGTTGAAAATTGTATGTATTAATCTGTGATTAATTGTTTAAAATGTGAGAAAATAAAAACACATTTTGCAACTAACTATTATCATATGGAAATGAAGTAACTTTGACTGTAAAGTGCCTTCGGTTTTTCTTAGTTGATTTAGAATTTTCGTAATTCAATTAACAATGATTCATTACATTCATGACGCCAGCTTATTGATAAAATGTGTAGTCATACTAACAACTGAAAAAATAATCAGTCAGGAACTAGAATCTTCATTTTAATGAAATATAGTTATAAAAATTTTGAATGAGTTTTCAAAAGAAACATCATTTTTCTGGTATTATCATTTTTGGTCTTCTTTAGCAACAACAAAATATTAATAATTTCCTTATTTCAAAAACAACTTTATGTGGGTTCACCTTTTATTAATTTATGGTTATGTTTGTGTGTATGAATATGTGCCTGCTTGTTCACATGTACACCATTACTAGTGCCCAAAGATATCAGAAGATGATTTAGACCTTCTGTGAGTGGAGCTTTTGGCAAGTGTCAGTCACTTCAGATGCTTAGAATCAAACTAAGGTCCTGTGCAAGACCTTAGTTAGTACAGAGAGTGCTCTAAACTGCTGACCCATCTCTCCAGCATTTCATTAGTACAATTCATAAAATAATTGAACTTTATAGAGCAATGTTAATATATGGAAGCTATTTAACGTTATTTTATAATTTTAGTTTAGTATTTAATTATGACTATGTGTTTTTGAACGATTATAAATATTTTCGTACACACAGCAGAATACCACATAGGCCAGAATAAGAGACAGACCCTGAAAAGGCAGAGAGAAGTAAAGTAGTTGTGAACTGAGAACAGAACTCTACTCTACTGCAAGAACTCTGAGAAGGGAAAGCCCCCCATGAGTACCAACATGCCCTTGCACATCAAGTGACATCAGGACTAGACATACCCTTTTCCACTAAGTCCAGACAAGGCAGCCCAGATAGGGGATAGAGACCCAAGGAGAGGCACCTGAGTGGGAGTCAGCAGTTGCTTCACTTGTTATGGGATTCACGAGAAGAGCAAGCAGCATATTTGCTATAAATATGTAGGGGGCCGAGATCCACCCCAAGCCTTCTCTTTGATATTTTCTAATTGAAGAACCAATTTTGTTGGAATATTATTAACGGATAGTGGTGGATTATTTTCAAGGTCAGGTTTTGAGTTTTAAATTCTTAGATTAGAAAAAATGAATAGTTTCTAGTTCATCCTAGAATAATATGATTTAAAGTGACTTATAATCTCCAGGATATATTTCTCATCAGCTTGAGTCTCTGAGAACATTTAATTTTTTATGTTCAACATGTTGTTCACAAACATTTCTTTAGAAAGTCACTTTCTAGTTGAAATTTCTGAGTATATTTTCTTTATAGATTAATTTCTGTCCTTTTGCTTGCAACACAAACATTATGTTTTAATATGGGATTTTTTCTCTTTTTTCTTTTTTCCTTCCTTTTTTTATTGGATATTTTATTTACATTTCAGATGTGATCTCCTTTCCCCATTTTCTTCCCACCCAGGAACCCCCAATCCCAACCCCCTTCCTCCTGCCTCCATGAAGATGTGCCCCCACTCACCTGCCCACTCCCACCTCCCCCACCCACGAATTCCACCACACTGGGGCAGACATCCAGCCTTCAATAGAACAAGGGCTTCCTCTCCCTTCTATGCCCAACAATGCCATTCTCCCCTACATATACAGCTAGAGCCATGGTTCTCTCATTATGTGCTCTTAGGCTGGTGGTAGACCCTTAGATTTAGACCCTGAGAGCTCTTGTTGGTTGAAATTGTTGCTCTCCCTATGGGGCCACAAACTCTTTCAGCTCCTTCAGTCTTCTCTCTCACTCCTCCTTTGGGAACATCCACCTCTGTATATGGCAGGCTCTGGCAGACCTCTAAGGATACAGTTATATCACTCACCTGTCAGCATGCACTTCCTGATATCCACATCAGCATCTACCTTTGGTGACTGCACATGGGATGGATACCCAGGTGGGGCAGTCTCCATATGACCCCTCCTTCAGTTTCTGTGCCATACTGTGTCTCCATATTTGCTCCTATGAGTATTTTGTTACTTCTTCTAAGAAGGACCAAAGCACCTTCACTTCTTCATGAGCTTCATGTGGTCTGTGAGTTGCATCTTGGACATTGCGAGCTTTTGGGCTAATATACAATTGTCAGTGAGTGCATACCATGTGTGTTCTTTTGTGATTGAGTTACCTCACTAAGGATGATATTTTCTAGTTCCATCCATTTGCCTAAGAATTTCTCGAATTCATTGTTTTTAATAGATGAGTAATACTCCATTGTATTACTCAGAAAATGTGCCACGTTTTCTCTATCCATTCCTCTGTTGAAGGACATCTGGGGTTTTGCAGATTCTGGGTATTATAAATATGGCTGCTATGAACATAGTGGACCATATGTCCTTGTTATATGTTGGAGCTTCTCCTGAGTATATGCCCAGGAGTGGTGTAGCTGGGTCCTCAGGTAATGCTATGCCCAATTTTCTGAGGAACTGCCAAGCTGATATCCAGAGTGGTTGCACCAGCTTGCAATCCCACCAACAATGGGGGAGTGTTCTTCTTTCTCCACATCCTCACCAGCATCTGCTATCACCTGAAATTTTGATCTTAGCCATTCTGACTGGTGTGAGGTAGAATCTCAGGGTTGTTTTGATTTACATTTCCCTGATGAAGAAGGATACTGAACATTTCTTTAGGTGCTTCTTGGTTATTTGAGTTTCCTCAGTAGAGAATTCTTTGTTTAGTAGCTCTGTACTCTACTTTTTAATAGGGTTATTTGGGTGTCTGGGGTCTAATTTCTTGAGTTCTTTGTATATATTGGATATTAGCCCTCTATCAGATGTGGGATTGGTAAAGATCTTTTCCCAGTCTGGTGGTTGCCGTTTTGTCCTATTGACAGTGTCCTTTGCCTTACAGAAGTTAGCGATTTTATGAGGTCCCATTTTTCAGTTCTTGATCTTAGAGCATAAGAAATTGGTGTTTTGTTCAGGAACTTTTTCCCTGTGCCTAGGTGTTCGAGGCTCTTCCCCACCTTCTCTTCTATTAGTTTCAGTGTATCTGGTTTTATGTGGAGGTCCTTTATCCACTTGGACTTGAGTTTTGTACAAGGAGATAAATATGGATCTATTTTCATTCTTCTACATCTTTTCCTCCAGTTGAACCAGTACCATTTGTTGAAAATGCTGTCCTTTTTCCACTGGACAGTTTTAGCTCCTTTGTCAAAGATCAAGTGACCATAGGTATGTGGGTTCATTTCTGGATCTGATTCCATCTATTCCATTGATCTTCCTGACTGTCTCTGTACCAATACCAAGCAATTTTTATCACTATTGCTCTATAGTACAGCTTGAGGTCAGGAATGGTGATTTCCCCAAAAGTTCTTCTATTGTTGAGAATAGTTCTCGCTGTCCTGGGTTTTTTGTTATTCCAAATGAATTTGAGAATTTTTTCTTTTTTACTCTGTGGAGAATTGAGTTAGGATTTTAATGGGGATTGCATTGAATCTGTAGATTGCCCTCGGCAAGATAGCCATTTTTACTATATTAATTCTTCCAATCCATGAGCATGGAAGATCTTTCTATCTCCTGAGATCTTCTTCAATTTCTTTCTTCAGAGACTTGAAGTTCTTGTCATACTTATTTTTCACTTGCTTGGTTAGATACACAACAAGGTATTTTATATTATTTGTGACTATTGTGAATTGTGTCATTTCTCTAGTTTCTTTCTCAGACTGTTTATCTTTTGAGTAGAGAAAGGCTATTGACTTGTTTGAGTTGATTTTTTAACCAGCCACTTTGCTGAAGTTGTTTATCAAGTTTAGGAGTTCTCCGGTGGAAGTTTTTGGGTCACTTAAGTATACTATCATATCATCTGCAAATAGTGATATTTTGACTTCTTCCTCTTCTATTTGTATCCCTTTGACTTCTTTCCGTTGTCTAATTGCTCTGGCTAGGACTTCCAGTATTATACTGAATAGGTAGGGAGAAAGTGGTCAGTCTTGTCTAGTCCCTGATTTTAGTGGGATTGCATCAAGTTTCTCTCCATTTAGTTTGATGTTGGCTGCTGGATTGCTATATATTGCTTTTATTATGTTTAGGTGATCTGTCCAAGACTTTTACCATTAAGGGATATTGAATTTTGTCAAATGCTTTCTCAGCATCTAGTAAGATGACCATCTCTTTTTTCCTCCCTTTGAGTTTGTTTACATAGTGGATTACATTGATGGATTTCCAAATATTGAACAATCTCTACATTCCTGAGATAAAGCCTACTTGATCATGATGGATGATTGTTTTGATGTGTTCTTGGATTCGGTTTGTGAGAATCTTATTGAATATTATTGCATTGATGTTCATAAGGGAAATTGTTCTGAAGTTTTCTTTTTTTGTTGTGTCTTTGTGAGGTTTAGGAATGAGCATGATTGAGGCTTCATAGAACAAATTGGGTAGTATTCCTTCTGTTTCTTCCGTTTCTATTTTGTGGAATAGTTTGAAGAGTATTGATATTAGGTCTTCCTTGAAGGTCTGATAGAATTCTTCACTAAAATCATCTGGTCCTGGGCTTTTTTTTTTTTTTTTTTTTTGGTTGGGAGACTTTTAATGAATGCTGCTATTTCTTTAGGGGTTATGGGACTGTTTAGATAGTTTATCTGTTCCTGTTTAACTTTGGTACCTGGTATCTGTCTAGAAAATTGTGCTTTTCATCCAGATTTTCCAGTTTTGTTGAGTATAGGCCTTTGTAGTAGGATCTGATGGTATTTGAATTTCCTGTTTCTGTTGTTATGTCTCCATTTTCAGTTCTAATTTTATTAATTTGGATACTGTCTCTATGCCCTCTGGTTAGTCTGGCTAAGGGTTTATCTATCTTGTATTTTCTCAGAGAACCAGCTCCTGGTTTTGTTGACACTTTGTATAGTTCTTTTTGTTTCTACTTGGTTGATTTCAGCCCTGAGTTTGATTGTTTCCTGCCATCTACTCCTCTTGGGTGTATTTGCTCCTTTTTGTTCAAGAGCTTTCAGACGTGCTGTCAAGTTGCCAGTGTATGCTCTCTCTTGTTTAATTTTGTAGACATTTAGAGCTATGAGTTTTCCCCTTTAGGACTGCTTTTATTTTGTCCTATGAGTTTTGATATGATGAGCCTTCATTTTCATTAAATTAAAAAAGTCTTTAATTTCTTTCTTTATTTCTTCCTTTCTTCATCAATGAGTAGAACATTGTTCAGTTTGCTCATGTATGTGGGGTTCCCATTATTATTATTATTATTATTATTATTATTATTACTATTATTATTAAAGACCAGCCTTAGTCCATGATGATTTGATCAGATGCATGGGACTGTTTCAATATTTTTCTATCTGTCAAGGCCTGCTTTGTGACCAATTATATGGTCTGTTTTGGAGAAGGTACCATGAGATGGTAAGATTTTGTTTTAGGATGAAATCTTCTATAGATATCCATTAAATTCATTGGGTCCATAACTTCTGTTAGTTTCATTGTGTCTAGGTTTAGTTTCTGTTTCCATAATCTGTCCATTGCTGAGAGTGGGGTGTTGAAATCCTCCAGATTTTGTGAGGTGCAATGTGTGCTTTGAGCTTTAGTAAAGTTTCTTTTATGAATGTGGGTGTCCTTGCATTTGGGGCATAGATGTTCAGAACTGAAAGTTCATCTTGTTTGTTTTTTCTTTGATGAGTATGAAGTGTCCTTCCTTTCCTTTTGTGATAACTTTTGGTTGACTGTTGATTTTATTTGAAATTAAACTGGGTCCTCTGGCTTGTTTCTTGGGACCATTTGCTTGGAAAATTGTTTTCTATTCGTACTCTGGGGTAGTGTCTGTATTTGTAGCTGTGGTGCATTTCCTGTATGCATCAAAATTCTGGGTCCTGTTTATGTATCCTGTCTGTTAGTCTAAGTCTTTTTATTGGAGACATTGACTCCATTGATGTTAATACATATTAAGAAAAGGTTATTGTTACTTCCTGTTATTTTGTCATTAGAGGTGAAATTATGTTTGTGTCACTATCTTTATTGGATTTGTTGGAAGATTACAGGTAAAGCCTGTACCAAGACTTGGTAATACTTGGTTAAGAATCTGTGTGTGGTGATCATGCTGCTGTGAAAATCAGATGTTGTCAAGGATCCAAGAAACCACTAAGCTCCTTTTGTGCTTCATCAAGGCAACAGGAAACCAAAGTATCAGCTGTGACTGATAAGAATCCTGAACATTCTTGTTTAATTCTGCTATGCTCCACTGGGTCAAGAGGAAAGTATTTCCTCTGGTTCACCAAACAGAAAATGGTCCAAGAAAGTTAGGCTGCGTCTTTAGTTTGCATCAGTACTCAGTTAATGTATGAATAATCAAAGCATTAACGATTTAAAAACATAAAAATATCATGGATCACAGCTAAACCCAGGTCAGCTCTGAAATCCTGAAAAGTCCTTGAGAAGCCACTAGTGATGGTGAATCCTTGGTTGCAATGGAGACCCTAGTATATTGGATATCACAGGACTATGGGAAATCCACCAATGTGAGCTGTAGGCATGAAGCGTATTTGGTCCAAGAGGAAAGCTAAGTGTGTAGTGGATGGCAGTGTTTGAAAATGAGGCTATCCTTAGGTGTCCAATACTATGCTACAAGTTTTGATTCACACTGCAAAATCAAAGGCAGATGTATCACCATCTTCAGGTTGTTAGGTCACAAAGCAAGGAACCTTGAACTTAGTGCACAATTTACATAACAATAAAAGGGGGGAGAATGCCCCTTCTACTTGATTCAGTTAGTCTAATCTTCCAACATCTTGGTTGGTTTCTGCTTCTTTCAAACAATCTGGTCTGATCTGAGACTCTTCTTTGCATCTTGGCTTCACTTCTTCTGAGAGGGACTGTTAACTTTTATTTTGAAAAGGACCATCCTAGTGCATCTGTTCAGTTTCAGGGACTTCCTATAACTTATGTTTTCTGTATAGCTTCCTGCTTAAGAAGCTTCCGTACTGAGTGGAATAGTTTAATCTCAAAGTGTTGGTTATGATTCTTTACAGTTTTGGACATTATTTTTATTTTAAGTGAATTCTTCTATGGTGTCAAGCTTACTTCTAATTAAGTATTTACCTAAATACTTCCACAAGTCATTTAGGAGAAGTTTAATATCAGTGTTAAAAAAAAAAAAGAACCTTTATCTGACCAATCTAAAATGTTGGTAGTGTATATTGATTCCCTCTTTCACCAAATCAGATTCATGGAATACTGGCTACACAAGTTTAGATAACTGAAGTAGACTGAGATGTGAGGAAATTTATGAGCAGTATATCAGAGTGAATTTCTGCTGGAAAATGCAATCACATTTCTCTTTCTGAAGAAAAAAGTTTTTTTGGTTTTTTTTTTTGTTTTTTCTTTTTTTCCTATTCTGAATCCTTCGCCAAGCCACAGTGTCTTTTCGAAAGAGAAGTCTAGTTATGTATTCTCTTTGTATCGTACTCTTTCACCTTAGGATTTGATTTCTACTGGGACAGAAGTATAATCGCTAATTATAAAAATATTGATAGATATTATATGCATATAGGTAGTGTTTAACATATAATTATGTCCTGTCCAGCAGGGAATTAAACAGGGGTCCAGGGAGATCACCTTAAAGAGAGGATGGGGGACACAGGCGAACGCAAAGAACAGCACTTGTCTAGAGGCTTTTTACTTTATCACACAGGGGTTATAAACACAAAAAGGCAGGATGTGGGGAAGCGGATCACACAGGAGTGTAGGTGTTCAGGGGGAATACAGATATCTTCTAGAACAGGGTATTAGCTGGGTGAAGGTTCAGGGGACAGGTCTCTATGACTCCGCCTATGATTCAGTTGTCCTTATCTAAGTTGGTATTGTCTGCCAAGGATTCCCAAGATCTATGACTATCTACAAGACATATAACTACTGTTCTTGTCCAGGCTGGTAAATTTCCACCAAAGCTGTCTGTTTACAACATCTTATAGCTACCTGTTTCAGTGTTTTTCCACAGAGACCCAAGACTTTGTGCTAACAGGCTGACTTAGGCCTATGGTTGATTTTAGGTCTTCAGTGTATAAACAGGGCTGTCCCTAACATGATTAATTCCAAAATGTGGGGTACTTTCCGTCAAGATCACTTGCATGCTGAACAGTATAGGGGTGATAAGGAATTGACTTTTTGTTAGTTCAACCATGCTACTTATATGAAGACAATATATAAAATACTAGTATATTGGTCCTCAATTTAAGGTAAAGTTGTTTTAAAAATACATAAAAGTTTTAGTGTAGTTTCTACTTACTTTTGATGCATTTGAATTTTTATTGCTATAGGATTATTTAGAAATTAAGGTATTTAGTGTCATAAATAAGAGTTCAAAACAAAATTCTGCTGACTATATATTAAAATATGAGAGATATTTTCGTAGTTGAATGTTTATGTCAAGAATATTTATTTGTGGTATCCTTGAACACATATAGTATCTATCAAAGTATATATACATATATATATGTATATATACTTATATACATATATATATGTATATACATATATATACCACATATATATACATATATATATATATCAAAATGAAAAACATATATAAAAGTCATATATGCATATGAAATCATTAAAAGGTAAGGTAATTTAATTTTCAGAAAATAAAATAACTAAATGCAATTATTTTTGTTTATTTTGGTGACTACACACACACACACACACATATATATATATATATATATATATATATATATATATATATATATATTTCCTAGACATATATAGATATTCTACCACTGAGCAACAATCCTAGCCCAAACAACACATTTTTATTTACATAAAGAATGCTTAATATTTTTGTATATTTCTTCTGACTCCATTTGTTTAGGTACCCATCTTGATGATCTGTTCTCTGACCCAATAAAGTCACTGGACACGTATTTCTTTACTGGAATGATGAATACTTATTAGAGGCCTGCAAAGGCCATGGATCTAAATTATTTCTAGGGAGTACATTAACGAAAAGTTAAACACTGTGGAGATAAAATGTTCTGATGGTACTCAAGCAGACACATAAGTAATCGACCCTGAATAAAGTCTAAACTCTTGAAATTCAGTAAAATTAAAAACAAACCATGCATAGATGGTTGCATTCTCATGAAACTAATTAATTTTCATATTATAAAATTTAATAGAAAATTTTCTCCATGATAGATTCATATTACTATTAAACAGTTTAAATGGTCTGAATTAAAAATAAGCAGTATATTATAAAGTTTTGATTTTGATTAATTTCTCAGAGATAATGTGTGAGATATAAAAATAACTAGATTCATTTGGTAGTAGACATATTGTAAACTTCATAGATATGTGACACTTTTATTATTCACCCCATTATATTTACAAGAAATTACATTATGAAAAGCATCAGCTGCTAAATACTTTGTGGTAAACAATTATGAAAGTAAAGATATTTTCTTAACAGATTTCCATGTCCATTCCCTATAAAACAGGATTTCAAGAATATGAGAAGATTGAATGTTTTGTAATTAAGAAATGACAATTGACATACAATAATTTATTACAGAAATAAAAAAAATCAAGGGCAAGTTATATTTAAAAAAAATGTCAGAGGTCAAATTGTGTGACAGTTTACCAAGTATTTTTATCTAAATTTGCGACATAAATTTAATCAAATTGATAAGAGTATTAAACCAGATTAGAGACATATTTTTATGCATAATTCTTATAGCAATTACAACAAACTATTTTATTGGAATATGATAGTAAGTTAAACATAATCTTAAGAATTCCATAATTTAGTAAAATATGCATGGAGAAGTTACAGATATGTAATATAAATGTACAAATCTTCGATGCAGTGTTTCATTATTAAAAGATTTTAATGAGGAGAAAGGCCTACAATATTTACACAATGAGTTGGCTTCCTGATTTCCCTCAATGCATAGTCTTCCATGTCTGGAGTCTTAGTTCTCTGCACACAGCACAGCAGATATTCCGGTTTGCTGTTTGTAGAGCCCTTACTTCTTCAAGATTGTCATCTTTCAAGGATGGTCCATTGTTTTTTATACAGAAAAGTAAAGTAAAATCTATTTGGTCTTACTCTTCCAATGTTGGCTTCCCAGCCTACTTCAACTCAGTACCTACCTAAAATAACATTATTAACTCAGACAATGACAGTCACCTTCTAATCAAACCTAAGATCAACTCATCTCTGTTTTAATGAAAGTTTGCTCCACCTTGTGATGATTGAAAAAATGCTGTTGGCTTTCCTGAAACCTATAGAACCAGTGCCTCTCCAGGACAGCTGTGAATGTCTCTCCATATCAAAACATCTTCTCAGAATTTGTTTCTGCACAACCTGATCCATGTTTGGAAAGCAATTCTTAATGATTGCTTCATACTTTGCTCATTTACAGTTTCTTAAGTATCTATTGAATTACAGCGTAACTTAATATGCAGTGCTAATGTTCTCTAAATACATTACAAACATTATGAAGATAAGGACTATGCTTTGAGCCATTATCATTTCTTAATACAGAGGTCTGAAAATGTAGGAAATGTAAACAGTATTATTATTCAAAAAGCCATTCTTTAATTTGATTTTCTTATAAAATAAAATCAAGCTACTAAATTTTGTTGTAGAAAATAGTCATTTAATTTAAAACTAGGTTAAAATGGTTTTATGTTACCTTTTTAGTATTGCTTTATCTTAAAATACACCATAAAGTAGTTGTATATAATGAAATAATTCTATGATACTTTTTGAACTTACATTTTGGACTACTTAAATTAATAAACCAAAGTATTGTAAAATGTACCTAAATTATTTTTGCATATGAAGTATTTATTAGTTTTAGAGTAATGTTTTTCTTATAGGTGAATATATGAAATTAAAGAATGGTCAACATCAACCATTGAATGAAATAACAGATCACAGGATGATCTGAAAATAATGTTCAGAGTAAAACATGAATTTCTCTCTCTTCAGAAATAAAACATATTGAAAGCAGGCTTAAAGAGCAAAGGAAAAACAAGAGGACTAGGAAAATAATGAGGAAGGAAAGAAAAGGGGACAGATTACTTAAAAAAAAAATAAGAGTAAGCTTTTGATGCTCTTTTAATGGCAAATATAGCAACACTGGCCAAGTGTTGTCTTCTTCAAATATCTGCTTTGTGACTATATACTCAAGGGAATTCTCTTTGAAGAAAAAACAGGATAAAATTAATTACAGGCCTACAATAGCATGCTTGATTAGTCCTGGCAGAGGATTCCTATATAAATTCCAAGGAAAAGAGCAAAGAAAATGAAGAAATATTTTAAAAAGATACAGCTGAAGATCTTTAGCATTACCAATTACTTATACTAATGCTGAGTAACTGTGGAAGCCACATTTCAGAAAATGTTGCGATTTATTTATTTATTTATTTATTTATATTGGTTATTTTTTAAATTAATATTTCAAATGTTGTCCTCCTTCCCAGTTCCCCTCCCGAGAAACCCCAATCCCATTCCCCTTCCCCTTTGCCTTTATGAGAGTGCTCCTCTACCCACTCAACTGCTCCTGCCTCACCACTCTACCATCCGCTTACCCTGGGGCATCAAGGACCAAGGACCTCCCCTCCCATTAAAGTCAGATAATGTAATCCTCTTCTACATGTGTAAATAGAGCCATGGCTCTTTCCATGTATACTCTTTGGTTGGGCTTTTAGTCCCTGGGAGCTCTTGGTGTTCCTGTTAGTTGATAGTGTTCTTCCTATGGGGTGGCAATCCCCTTCAGCCACTTCAGTCCTTCCCCTAACTTTTCTATTGGGGTCCCCGGGCTCAGTCTGATGGTTGGCTGTGAGTACCTGATCTGTATTGGTTGGGTGCTGGCAGAGCCTCTCAGGGGATAGTCATATCAGGCTCCTGTCAGCAAGCACTTCTTGGCATCAGCAATAGTGTGAGGGGTTGGTGTCTGCATATGGGATGGATCCCTAGGTGGGGAGATCTCTGGATGACCTTTCGTTCAGTCTGTGTTCCATTTTTGTCCCTGAATTTTCTTTAGATAGGAATGATTCTGGGTTAAAATTTTTGAGATGAGTTAATACCCTCATCCCTCAACTAAGGATCCTGCCTATCTACTGGAGGTGGTCTCCATGGGTTCTATTTCCCCTTTGTTAGATATTTCAACTAAAGTCATCCCTGTTGGGTCCTGCAAACCTCTTGCTTCCTTTTTGAGGCTTAGTAAGTATATGAGAAATCAAAAACTCAATAAAACAGATACTGGAACCAAGGATGATTTGGAGATCTGACATGTCAGAAAAGAAAAGAGGGACTATCTTTATGTCAACTTGTTTATATTAAATTGCCACATTTATATTAACTTGTTTACTTGATATTTGAGTCCAACAAATGTGACTCTGACTCACCTTCAAAGATAAATTTCTGGGAAGGTTACAGAAAACTGCTATCAGTCTGGAACCTACCAATACAAGACACTGGAAAAGTTTCTGTTTCCACAAGCTTGTTCCCTGTCTGCAGAACTTGGCTGGATTCTGAACTATGACCTTGATTTAGAAAAGAAATCGTACTGTATTACTATCGATGCCAACATTCATAGTTTAGATGGTGAGTGTAGTGAATGCCAGCAGAAGTGAGCGGTTGTCTAAACTTGTACTTTCCTAGAGTTTGGCAGCTTTTGCATATCCTTAGCCCTGGTATGCTATAGGCACACCACCTTATTTAACATAAGAAGCTGAAGGCTTAGGAACTCAAAGAGACCCAGCAAAGAAACAGTTACCACATACTCCAGGCAGACACTATAGAAGCAAAAGATTTCAAAGAGCACAGATTTTAATTGTAACACACACATTCGGTTTAAGATTATAACTAAAGGTAGTTGGTGAGGTAGATCTTACTAAAATTTTCAATTAATCTATTTAATATTCATATTTGTCCATTTCAATAACTACATAATTTGGCTAAAATGAGAAAAAAGTCAAAAAGAAATACAAAGAAATAAAATGTACAGGTAAATATAATGATTGTGATGTTAAACCCATCTGTCTACTTGATAAGTTGTATAATCAACTAAGAGAGACTTCTGGATGAATCTGTAGAGCACAGCCATACATGGCTGACTTAAAGACAGGACTCTCTCTCAGATGGGTGACAGTGGTTTTTACATTGCTTGTCCAGTATAAAGGAAATCCAATAAATGCTTGCTTCCTTCCTTGCTTGTTTGCTTGCTTATTTTATTTATTTATTTATTTATTTTACAGTAATACTCACTATATCTAGACCCACTCTCTGCTTTGTACTCTAATTTTTCCCATGAATTTATCTCTCAAAATCATGACTTCCTTTGGATTTTTACTATATACAAACAGGCATAAGTATAAATACATCCTGCTGAATCTGTACATTGTTGCTTAGATCTGCTATAGTACTGGTGTCAATGAAAACCCACATGAGTGGGTGTGTACATAAAAGTTGGGTGCTTCTTCACCAGAGGCCTTCGGGTTCCAGGTCATTACTCAGTGTGCAAACATCATTCTCTTATTCCAAATGACAAATGTATTAAGGATACAAATTACAAATATTTCTGTGCCGTGAATCATTGTTCACATATTATTCTTTGCTACTTGTTGATGTGTTCCATAAGTCGTATATTGCTTTCATTCATTTCATGTCTCAGAAATCATGGCTTATTGATCCATTATGTTCTTTCAATATAGGAATGAGTATTTTCCTAAATAAGTAATAAAAAATTAATAGAAGTTCCAACAAAAAATGTATCTTAATTGCTTGCTTCCCTTCTTGCAAATGAGTGCCTTACTAACAGTTGCTGCTCCTGAAGCCCCTTGCTGACATTAAACTCAAAAATGATCAGTTTTCCATTGTGTTCCGAAGACCACCAGCTCCATAGATTTAACTCTCAAAGAGGTCGTTGATTTAATGACTACCTGACTTTATGTATCATTTGCATGTAGACAACCCTTGTTAGATAACATATACTCTACTACTGTAATACAGAATAGCGTTATTCTTGCAAATATTTTCTCAACTTATCTTTCATTAAAATATGCATTATTTCAGCAATGTTCCTTAAAAAACCCCTATGAATGCAATTATAAAAATTATTATATAATTTTATCTGAAGACAAACTTTGGGTTTTCTTTTTGTTAGTCAAAACATTTGAATCAGAAGAACAAATTTCTTGATGGCCCAGGTCATTCCAGAATTTTCTTCACACACAAAAGTTCTGATATAATGAAAGCTAAGACAAATTTAAAGTGACTGCTATACTATAGTGTGGGGAGGTGGGAGTGGAGGGGGTAGGTGGGGGGACATCCTCATTGAAGCAGGAGGAGCAGGGATGGGATAAGGGGTTCCTGGATGAGGGCAAAATGGGGTAAGGGGATAACATTTGAAATGTAAATAAAATATCCAATAAAAAAGGAAAAAAAATTTTTTAAAAAAGCATATTTGAAAATTTAGATCATCTGAAGTAAAATACAGTTGTAAACCATAGAAACAAAAGTAAAATGACAGAGAAAACTCCAAAGGTCATTATTCTGGATCAGTAAATATTATTGGTATGTTAAATTTAAAATATAATATTATTGATATATTGAATATAAGAAGTTTTAGGGATAAGGAATATTTTTGCTACCCAATTGTTCATATCATGAAGTATGTTTATTTTGCATGATATATATATATATATATATATATATATATATATATATATATATCTCCATGGTTTTGTTCTATTCAGTATTTTTCTTTATGAGAAAAACCGTGTGAATAAATCAAATAGCTTTGTCCACACAGTCAGCAACAATGTGGCTTACATGAAATACTGACACTGACTGAGGTTCATTTAATTAAGTAGGAGAAGCAAGGCATAAAAATTTAGAAAAAGTACTTAGAATTAATTAGGATTTATATTAGTGAGATGTGAGAGAAGCCACAGGAGGGACCACATTAAGTAGAGGATGCATAATTTTGTTAACTATAATTGCTTGAAGCTTTTATAAAATTTTAGAAATATTTTTAAAAATCTAAGAGTTGGTGATTCCATTTGCTACTAATTTGACTCTGTCCTCATTTTTTAAGACACAGTCTCCTCAAACTGTAGCCCAGGCTGACCTGGAACAGCAAAATAGTCCTCAACCCTCAGCCTCAGTGCTAGGGAAACAGCTGAGAGCCACCATTATCTATCTACAGTAACTTTTTGACAGATGGTAAAATTGTTGTTCTATGTGCTTTTCTTCATCGCTAAATCAAAATGCATTTGTAATTATTACTCAGATAATAAGGTATGCTGAGTACTGAGAAAGAATAATGTGTGCAATAGACTCCCATGACCCACCTAGCTTGAGTCCCAAAATCCTGTCTAGAGACAATGAGCAAATGAAGAAAAGACAGACATATAGACATATGTAAAATGACCCTACCATGATCAATATGTTGAAGAAGGTACACTACTCAAAGTGTCACAGACCTTAGAGATCAGTACACACTTTTCAGTTATAACAGTCCCTGAAGACATTGTGGCTGGAAGACCAACTACACTGAAACAGGAAAGATTGTATGTGTTATAAAAGCAATTATGTCAGAATGATGAGCAGTCAAACAGAGGAAAACTTAGGAAGAGATAGAAAGGCAAGAAGAGGAACAAAAGAATGGAGTGGAGGAGGAAGAGGAATAGGAGAATATGGGGAGGAGGATAGGAAGAGGAGAAGGGTAGGGTAGGAGTCAATGGATTACAGTCAGCTTGAAAGTAGATAGGATGATAACTTTGGGATGAGTGTATTCTGAATAATAAGGTCACCCACGTTGAGTCATGGATGAGCCTCACATTTGAGGTCTGTGGAATTTTCTAGAGGTTCCCTGTACACCTTCTACTCCCCACACCCCTTCATACACAAGAGCTGTATATTTCCATTCATTCTCTTGACCCTCTGGGCTTCTCTTCTGTTTGCAATCATATGTGATCCTGTCCCCATTTTCCACTCCTTATCCAATCTCTCACTCAGGTCCCTCTTTCCCTCTGCCTCCCATGATTAATATGTTCCCTCTTTTAAGTGGGATTGAAGCATGCTCACTTGGGCCTTTCTTCTTATTTAACTTCTAAAGGTCTGCGGATGTATCATGGGTATTCTGTGCATTTTGGCTAATATCCACTTATCAGCAAATACATATACTGAATCGCTTTTTGAGTCTGGATTATCTCACTCAGTATGATATTTTCTAGCTTCACCATTTATTTTCCTGTAAATTTCATGATGTCCTCATTTAAAATAGCTGAATAACAATTGATGAATGGGACCTCTAAAAACTGAAAAGCTACATAAGGAAAAAGACACTGTCAATAAGACAAAACAGCAAGGAATAAATTGGGAAAAGAACTTTATTAACCCTACATCCATAGATGGATAGTATAAAAATGTACAAATAATTCAAGAAGGTGGACTCCAAAAAAACAAATAACCCAATTAAAAATGAGGTACCAAGCTAAACAGAGAATTCACAACAGAGGTACAAATAAGTGTTCAACATCCTTAGTCATCAGGGAAATGTTAATCAAAATGACTCTGAGACTCCACCTTACACCACACAGAATGGCTAAGTTCAAAAATGTAAGTGACAGCACATGCTGGTGAGGATGTGGAGAAAGAGGAACACTCCTCTATTGCTGGTGGGATTCCATACTGGTACAGCCACTCTGCAAATCAATCTGCGGCTTCTCAGAAAATTGGAAATAGTTCTACCTGAAGACCCAGTGATACAACTCCTGAGCCTGTACCCAAAAGATATTCTACTATACCACAATGGCATGAGTTCCATTATGTTCATAGCAGCCTTATTCATAATAGACAGAAACCGGAGCAACCCAGATGTCCCTCAACAGGAGAATGGAAAGGAAACACACAGTATAAGAGAATGTGTCCTTGTGAAATGTGATGAACATAGAGTCACAGCCCTAATAATGCAGAGCCCTGGGAAATTTGCTCCAAGTTAATTTTTAACATTTATTTCAGAACATTATTTAGATTTGTGACAAGATTATAAGCCTTCTTGTACATCATGTTCTCTCATTCTTCTATTGCCAATCAATCCTGTAGACTGACTGTCTACAGTTTTATTAACTAGTTGAACACTATCATATATCAAATATATTTGGCCACATACAATGTCTTTCTGTTCTGTTCTCCCCTGTATTTACTTTTATTTATATCATTTAGATAAAAAAGTTTTAATATGATTCCATTACAAGCTGCCAACCAGTAATATAGATTTATAAAACATATTTAAGAAATAGTATGCAAATATACCTGAAATTTTAGACTTAAAATTCAGTAGTCAGGAATCGTACAAAGTGAAAACATGCAAAAGCATGAGTAGAGACCAAGCCCATTAGCAAATGCTAATGTGACATGAGTGTCTTCAAATTATTCTTTGTGCTCACACAATGAGATATGATAGCATAACTCACCTATATTATGTCTCAATTCTATACTCCCAACACATGAAAATTGCTAATGAGAATGTGGAATAGCGTGAGCTGGCACTTAATGTTGGTGTGATTTAATATATTACAGGAGGGTTGCAATTCTCTAAAGTATCTTTTATGTTGTTTATTTCTTTTGGTTTTAAAAACTAAATCTAAACCTACCATTCATGTTTATGTGTAAGCCAGCATAAAACTTCTTAAAACAATAGAACACATGTTTAACTCTTTCCGTGGAGAATTATGAACTTAAAGTAACTCCAACTTTGAAGGTGTGAGGGTAAGTATAAGATATGCAACCACAGGAAGCCACTGCAGAGAACAAGTGGTGTTGAAAAAGAAGGTAAAGGTTTAACAAGCAGACATATATGGGAGGGAAGCCAGTATAGGAGAATACCAGGAATTGAAGGCACAAGATTAGGACTGGTGGATGGGGAGAGAAAAGCATGAAGATAAAAACCCCATAGTAGCCTTTTGGCTGGGGCAGACACCTAGCTGGTATGTTTCCATGAAAGCACCATATCCTGAGCCATCCTAGAGGAGCCACTGCACTCAGAGCAACAGGTAAGAACCCTCCTGCACAACCCTTCACACCAGAGCCACAACTGGGAGCCTGGGGCACTCAGGACCCATCAGCCATCCAAATTCTGCCCCACCGGAATACCACTCCCTTTCCTCTCTTCGCTTGGTCGTTTTGGCTGGGGCAGACACCTAGCTGGTCTACTCCCATGAAGACACCATATCCTGAGCCATTCTAAAGGAACCACTGCACTCAGAGCAGTGGACACCTAGCTGGTCTGCTCCCATGAAGACACCATATCTTGAGCCATCCTAAAGGAACCACTGCAATCAGAGCAGCAGGATTTCAGGATCCCAGAGGCAGCCTGAGTACCAAGAGTTCTTCCACCCAGGAGCTCAGGATACAGGATCACAGAGACATCTGGACACTGAGGAGTTCTGACACAAGCAAGATAACTGGAAAGACAGGCTCCAACAGAGACAGTGAGTGCAGGTAGCACTAGAGTTAACCAGATGGCAAAAGGCAAGTGCAATAACATAAGCAACAGAAACCAAAGTTGTTACCTTGCATAATAAGAACAAAGTTCTCCCACCATAGCTTTACTTCCTCTGGAAAATTTAGACATAAGTGATTTTATCTTTCAAGCAGTTTCTAAAATCATTCATTAAGCTCTGTGCACTCAATGACATTTCTAGCCAAAGTTCGAAAATTGTTCACATTCCAACACCAAATCAACTTGGTCAATTTTGCTATAACAAGGACCTTACTTCTCTGGCATCAGTTTCTATCCTAACTTCATTCCTCTTTTTATAAAATTTCCTAACCAAAGGCTTATTTGGCTTATAATTATAGGTATTAATATTTATACTTTTTGTTTTAATTCTCTGTATCTTCTTCCAGTAACACCACTACCTTCTCAGTTATACATAATTTGAACATCCTTCTCATGTTCAACTTACTGCTCAGTATCTATCCTGTGACTGTGTCAGATACCAGGTCTGTCATGCTACATAATCCTATACCAGAAATAATTCTAGTGAAGTGAAGCATTCACCCATTCCTCTCACTTTCCCAAAATTGTTTTTATTTACATCTTCTTCCAATACTCATAAGATTCTATGCCCTGACCTCAAAAATAATTTCCTATTGTTCCAGCAAAAGACGAATGACTTCATCTCAGTTGTATGGACTTCTCATCAATCACAAATAACTTTTGGCACGTCACTGATCAACTTCTTATTATCTTAGTGAAACATGAAATGATCCTCATTATCCTGTTAAAAATACCCTTAAAGTGCTTACTATTATTTTCATCTTTCCTTTTAAAAATGCTTTTACTAAACTATATAGTACAGAGTATTGCTATAACCCTTGATTACCACCCGAAGTCAAAAGAAAAGCTTTATTAATAAAGACTTGGTGCTTGTTGAACTTAGGATTTGGAGCTGGACATGACTTAAAATCCTCCTCCCAGATTCTTATAATTAATACTAGCCAAACGTGAAATACAATCCGCTAATGGGGTACACTAATGAATAGTTCATTCCAGTCACAATGTCTATGAGCCACAACAACAGGCAAATGTGTCCACTGATGTAGTATTGTTGCTTATAGTATAAGTGCTGACTAACAGCTGCCTGGCTGAACTCATGATCTACATGACAGAAGGGAATTCAACCCTGATACTAAAATCTTAGCCAAGTACATGTTGCTAAGGGGGGTCATGTGTCTTAGAGGAGAACCAACAACTTGACACTTTAACAGTGTAAGTCCTAACTGCATTCTAAACCCTTGTGCCTATTCCCAGAGAAGTGTAGCGCTTATCTCTCATTAAAGAGGTTCCATTTTGCAGTTGCATGAGACCATTACAGAAAGTTACAACTAGACAAAATGAAAAGAACTTATAGCTCAGTGGTTTTCTATCTGTGTATCACAAAACTTAACGGTTGGGAGTGTTGAATAACCCTTTCACAGAGATTCCCTAAGATTATTGGAAAACACAGATATTTACATTATAATCCATAACAGTATCTAAATTAGTTATGAAGTAGCATGAAAATAAATTTATGGTTTGGGTTCACCACAACATAAGGAACCGTATTAAAGGGTAGAGGTATTAAGAAGGCTGAAAATCATTGATCGAGTTGACCACTGGGTCCCCTGCCCAAACTGATATAATCACAGTGAAACTCCTTCATATTAGGCTCAGGAAACACTGACAAAGCAGAGTGGAATGATTGTAGGTACCAGATTATCGGGATGTCTTGTGAGAGATGATGTATTCTCTGATAGGAAAGCCATATCTATGATATCAAAACAAGATGTCTGACTTACACACTCTTTATCATTCACTGCCCTACAGGGAAATGATTTAAACTATAATGCACACTTACAGGACTTGATTCAGAAGATATCCCTTGAAAAAATCCAAGGATAGAGCAAGACTTCAGAGAAAAGTTGAGATAGTATGCGCTTGTAAAAAGAAACAGATCGTGAATTATAAGTATTAATGCAGGAAAAATAATTGAGTTTCAAATATAAGAGTAACAGAATTAGCAAAGAAAGTCAGAGAAAATGAAGTGGACCTAGATATTGGTATGAGAGAAATCTACTGAGAATTTCATGGACTTGTGGGAGTAATAGGTGCTTGAGTATGGAATGTTGACGGTTGAAGATATTTTCAGAACATATCTTTAGATGTTGATTACTATTAAATACAACTGAATCAATGAACCTTTAAGTTTTAGCGCAGGAAAGATATTTTCCAAGATTTAACATGAATAACTGGCACCCAGTGTTGCATTATTTTCTGCTCTAACTAATATATTCCATGGCTTGGTTTGTGGAGCATTTCCATAAAATTTACTTTAATTAATTATATTTTAAATTAACTTATGTAAACCTCTGATATTGATCTATATACGTATTTAATGCTAAATAATTACAGTAAATTGAGTGAAGAACATAATGCCCCAACATTAAATTATCACATGACAATATTTATTACTTCTCACAATTTAGCTTTAAGTAATTTATTTAAACACAATTACTTTTTATGGTAAAATATCTGATATTTTGTTCTCTATCCATATGTGGAATAATAAGTCTCTGGAGTTATAAATCAAATGCTATATGTATGTGCGTGGCTGCGTGTGAATTAAGTTAATAGAAATTTGAAAGCAACCTATGTAGAATCAGTGACAGAATATCCATAATATTCTAATGCAAAATATCTAATAAAATTAAACTAAAAGACAAAAACTGCATGCACAAAGTTAGAAGAGTATTGCATATCAATGACTGTGCATATGTTTGTGTGTGTGTATATATATATATATATACATATATATATATATATATATGTTATATAAAACAAAAATGAAAGTAATTTTATCTAAACAAAAACAATTTCAAAACTAGCCTCATGGAACTTCAATTACTGGATGTGCAAGCACTGTTAGACATTTTCATGTCATTTTCAACTTTGTTTAATATAAGATAACAAACCATCCTTATGCTTTAATCATAAGACTTTGTCAATTACATTAAAATAAAGTGCTAAACCTGAATTAAAGTGAATTTCAGGATGCTAGTGTTCTTCAAGGATAATAACCTTGTCACCTTGATAGCTGAACAAGATTTTATCCACAGTGGTTTTATTGCATAATATCTGAATGAGCTAGAACAATTTAAGGAATATCTGGCCAACTAAATGAGCTTCATCACTTTCAAATCAATATGAAACTCTCAGACTCTATCTGTCAAAAATTAAAATTGGAACAGGATCCAGAAATATTGATTCATTTTATTTTCATTGAATAACAGATTTTATTTTTGGGAGGGGGGGTTGGTGGCAGAAGATTGCTTTAGAATTGCAATCTATGTGAATAATTAATTGGATAGTCTTGTTATTTTCCTGTCTTGATGGAATGAATATGTGACACCTAAGTTTATGTAGGACAAATAGGATTCTTTTATCATCTTGCTAACATTTTCCCCTATTTTCTTTTCAATTACCATGCAAATGAAAGTAGCCTTACTAATGTTATCAACAGATTTTATTTCAAAAGAAAGATGTAGTTAGCATTGTTCTAGAGTGTATGACAAATGCTGAAGGTTTTACAACTTACAGAAAATAAACTTAATATGGTATAATCCATAATCTAATACAAATACTTAACAGAAGCATCACAAGTCATATATATATTTTCTTATATGAAGATTTTTATATAGATGTTCTAATATAGATGGTTGCTGTTTCCTGAAATAACAATAGAGAATCATTTGCAGTTAAAATTATAGGTGGAGCATAACCCAGCCCATAAGAATTAAATTTAATCATAAATACAATAAATTTAGTTTATTTTTATAATAAGATATCTTTCAAGTAAAAGATGGAGGCAAGCTAATTTATCAACATAGCATTTGTTTAGTATTTGATCCACTATTTACTGTTTAATATGAAGATTCAGAATTTCAAATGTTTAAAAAATAAAATAATCAATATATTTGTAAAAATAAGCATGTTTACATTTAATGTTCTTTTTAAAAGTTTATGACTATTTGGACAAATCTACACTTGTATTGTATAACAGAAAAGACTTATTATTTGATGATCTTTGATAACAATTTTTCATTTGTCATTTCTTACTTTGGGATAGTGCTTTCTGTACATTGTTTGATTTTTTTAAAAAATATTTTTAAAATATCACGTATGTTCAACTCTTTAATATTTTAGCCTTTATTGATAACCTATTAATCTATCTAATATGCTCTACATCGCTTGTAGATTGCTTGTAAAATTACATATGGTTTAATCCTGGGTAAGCAGATCTTAGACTACATTATTAGGAAAGAATGAAAGGGAAGAAACCTGTACTTCCTCACCATAGATAAAACTAATTTTCCCATTTTGCTGGTATAGCTGGGGCTAGGAAAAAGAACAGATTGGAATGGTTATTGGAAACCAGGAGAGATTACTAATAGTTATGGAGTTAATGCTTCTTGGATTTCAAAGATAATTTAAAATTATTCTATTCTGCTTCATAATCAAGTATCGAAATGTCTTATCTTCTTCACATTCCCTCTTACTGATACTTAATTATGATGCTTACAATCCTGTACATTCTACGTTTTTAGTCAATTTTACTAGCAAAAAAGTGTCCTGCTAATTTCTAGAAATCAGATGGACCAGTACATAGACTGACCTCTATGAGAAATAATTTGCTTTTACTCCACATACACAAAATTTTATAAGCAACACTCATCACTAAGACAGACAGTGTTTATGTATGCTCTCTTTTGTTATTTGTTATTTGAACAAAGTTGTTGATTCTTTCAGCACCTGGCACCAGGCTTGATGTTCATCAAGTATCTGGTGCTATTGAGTGGTTTGAGATAAGGGAATGAACGCCATCCTATCTTTCATCATCTGGCTACTCCTGAGTGTTTTTATATGCCATTTTTGTTATTAACTAATGCTCCTAAATATTTTGTACTTTATAATAAGAAGATAATACATGGATATTTCAATGACCGTAAATTTTATATAATTAATTTTCAAAATGACACTAAATATTGTAAAACTACATTTTAATTAATATTATTGGTAAAATGATATCAATTTGTATTTTAAAAATGAAATTATATTTACAGAAAATCAGATAGGCTGTCTTCAGACATCATCGTACTCCCTGTCCCTCCTGAACAAATCTCCCAGTCTCATCCTTCTGTTGCATTCAAGAAATAAATCTCAACCTCAAGGATAGGTATTACTTCAAGGTAAGGGAACAAATAAAGATATTCCAAGTAAATATAAATAAACAAGAAGCTGATGTAGCCAATTTAATATCTAACAAAATAGATTTCAAACCAAACTTAATCAAACATGATGAGAAAAGACACTACATAACTATCAAAAGGAAAAATCTACAAAGATGACTTGCATTTCTTAATATGAATGCTCCCCCAAAAATGGTACCAACATTTGTCAAAGAAATATTAATTCAGATTAAATCACAATATTGGCCCTCACACACTGTTGAGACTTCAATAACCCACTTTCACCAATGAACAAATCATCCAGACAAAATTAAACAGAAAAATTCTGGAACTAACAAATAATAAATCAAATGGACCTAACAGATATTTGCAGAACATTTCACCCACACACAAAGGCATGTACCTTCTACCTTGTGCTTCATAGAACTTTCTCCAAAATTGACCACAAACTCAGATACAATGCCAAGTCAGATACAGAAAACTGAAATAGCTTCCTGCATTCTATCATACCATATATTAAAGGTGGATATCAAAAACAATAGAAAGTTTACAGCTGCTAGAAAATGAAACAACTTTGATAACTCTGTCAATCCAATGACTCTGATAAATGAATGAACACAGAAAGAAATTAAAGACTTCTTAGAATTCATTTTAAATGAATTTACAGCTGTCATTCAGTAGAGTGTTGTTAAGTTTCCACTAGTTTCTGCTGTTGAAGTCTAAGAAAATGATTCAGAATGATACTCTGCTATACTGATAGATTGGTAGCTAGTCCGATTGTCATCAGAGAGGCTTCATCCAGCAACTGGTGGAAACAGACAGACACGCAAAAACATTAGGGGTACTTGGAGAACCATACAAAACACAGGGAAGGATTGTAGGAGCCAGAGAGGTCAGTGATGCCACAAGAAAAGCTACAGAATCAATTTACATGGGCCCATTGGGGTTCACAGATTGTGAGCAACCAACCAGGCAGTCTACATTTGAGCTGACCAATGCTGTCCAAACATACGTTACAGTTGTGTATCTTGGGACTCCTAACAGTGGGAACAGAGGTTGTCTCTGACTGTTGCCTGCTGCTGGAATGCTTTCTTCCTACTGGGTTGACTAGACGAATCTTAATAGGAGAGGATGCACCTTATCTTAGTCCAACTTGGTATACTATGTCTGGATTATATTCATGGGTGACCTAACCTTTGGTGAAGAGAGATAGAGGTGGAGTGGATAGAGGAGAGAAACAGGTAATATTTGAGGGAGCAACTGAGAAGAGACAAGAGAGAGGAAACAGTCATAAAGAAGTAAAATTAATTAATTAATAAAAGTCCTGATACTCACCATCCTGAACTTCATGTCTTTTAATTTTTTATTTATTTTACTTTTGGCAAACTTAGTAAGTCTAGTTACCACAATTCACATATACATATGTGTATGGGTTTGGAACTTCTACTGAATAATTAGAAATCTACCAAAGACCATATCATTAAAAAAGAATGACGCTACCTCCCTGAGAATCAACCCAATGCCAATTTACCCCACAGTATAGACTGGACCTTGTGTTTGCTGGTTTTGTGTATCAACTTGACGGAAGATAGAGTCATCATAGAGAAAGTAGCCTCAGTTGAGGAAATGCCTTTCATGAGATACAGCTATAGGGTATTTCCTCAATTAGTGATCAATGGGGAAGAGCCAAGTCTATTGTGGGTAGTCCCATCCCTGGGCTGATATTTCTTGGTTCTATAAGAAGGCAGGCTATGTAAGTCATGGGAAACAAGCTCGTAAGGGGCACCCCTTCACAGCCTCTACATCAGCTCCTGTCTCCTGGTTTCTGCTCTGCTTACCTTCATGTCCTGACTTTTCTCAGTGATAGATTAGGATCTGGAAGCATAAGACAAATAAACTTTGGTCATGGCATTACATTGCAGTAATAGAAACCCTAACTAAAACACGCTGGTACAAGTGTAGTTGTGTTTGGCTGTGGTAGACCTGATCACATGTTTTGGGGAGGAATGTGAAAGGACTTTGGAACCTTGGGCTAGAAAAGTGTTTAGTGTTGAGACCTCAGTGGGATTCTGTAGAAGTTTGGAAGGTCAGAATGCTGAGAAGTGCAGAAGATGGAGACATGGTTTGTGGAATTTCAGATGGAAGATTAAAGATACCATCAGGGACATTGCTATTTTGATTTGATTCAGTAGTTCTGGTTAAGTGGGACTAAACAAACAGCTGTGATTAACAAGATAACATAACCACTGAAGTGAGACTTTTACATTACCAGAACAATTAATGTTGATTAGCTGGACCTAAGAAATCAATAGAGATTAAGAAGAGACCAACATCATGGAAGTAAAATCAACTGGGAAGTGTCCTATGAGAGCACAGAGAATCCGTTCCAAGGTTGAGTCTTTTGTTAGCATTCTGACTTGGTAATATATAAGAGTCACTAGAATTGACATAGATTTCAAGCTATGAAGGGGTCATGGAATGGGTCACAGTTGAGGCTTGACACTGAGAGGCTAGGAAAGACCATTGTGACGGTACAGCCTCAGAGTCAGTTGAAGCTCCAGAATAGAACGAGTCATACAAAGAAGTTGAGGCTTGGCACCATATGAGAGCCTATGAGAGGCTGTTAGTAAAAGTGCGGCCCAGTTGCAGCACTGTGATTTAGACCACAGTGATTTAGAGATGCCAGTAACATGGGATGACCACAAAGAACTGCAGCGGCAGTGAAGCATAGCCAGCCAGAGCCTAGAAGATAGGCTGTGTGGGCAACAGAAGGCCGAGCTGGAACAAGCCTTTTGGAAGATGGAAGAAACTTGTGTGTGTATCCCAGAATTTGAGCGTTGCGTTGTTTATACTGTTGGCTTTGAGGGTATACAGCATGTATTCCTTATATATACGTTGTTTGGATTCTCTGGAAATGAATCTTACTATGCATCTTGGACCTTTCTCAAGCTTCATTGTCTCTCATTAGGAGATCACAATTGTATGCATCTACTCTTTGACAATATTAAAACATTTTTAATAGTAATTAATGAAATAATGTATTATTGGTGCTTGTCTGTAATTCCAGTACATGGTAAGGGAAGACAGAGGAACCATGAGTTCAAGGCCGACCTGAACTATGTAGCAAGTACCAAAATAACCTAGGAAATGAGACATCTCAAATAACAAACTGGAAAATAAAGTTGGATGTTGAGTACAAAACTGTTTTCTTAGTAAATAAAGATTAAACTTTACTGTTCCAGATACAGTTTTTTGACACTGGTTTAATTATTTTCTCCAGAATTAAAATAAAAATCTAGTAAAACCAACTTATTTTAAATGCCCAAATGTTGCATTTATTTTTGAATAATTTAGCAACCTTTCCAATGGGTAAAAATATTTTACAAGTCTACCTAAGACAGTGTTCTAGTATGATAATCACAACAGTTCCACTGTGGAATTGAGCACATCAGCCTTAACTTGAGAATAAATATCTGAAGCAGCACGTGCTGTAAAATGTCCCTTTAATAGTCAATAAAGCTGGCAAGAGCCATTGCTCACCACCTGATAGCTACTAGGCTTTCAAATTATAGAATTCATTTGTCACACGCCACTTAGCATATCTATAACTTTCCCCCAAAGAAATGCCATCTCCATGTAGTTATTTTAATGGGTGAAGGATTAAATGCTAAAATAAGAGGCAATCGAAAGGAAAGTGAAAGACAATTATATGCTGTCTCTTAAGACTGAAATGAATTTCACCTGAAGGTGAAATCTGTTTTCTATAATGAGTTTAAGAATATACATAGAAACAGAGAAAATAAATTGCATTCAACATAGTGGAGTCTTGCTTTCATCTGCATCTGCGAGTAAGGTCTTTGTAGGGGTAAGGAGTATTTATCATATCTAACCTGTTTCAGTTTGCAGGACCTTTGAGAGGATTGTTGTGAGGGATCTCAGCTGCTGGTTATCATTTTGAAAACAAATCTGCGAAATCTCTTCACTCATGTTACACCCTACTGGCGCTTACTTGCTTGACCAGTAATATTTCGTAGTATACTTTAGTAATTCATGGAGTTATGTGTATTGTTTCATACTGATGTCATTGATCAGTCTTGGTGTGGAACAGAAATCAAATTATGTTCCATATGCACGCACATACACACATACACACACACACACACACACAAACACACATACATACACACACACACACGCACACATATATGAAAAATAAGAAAAAGTGTGAAGTGTAAATAGGAATGTTTTGTCCTGAGTGACAGATGAGAGTATTTTGAGAGGCCTACCATGACAAAAGTGTCATGCATTGACAGGAAATACTTTAAATAGGAAGATGTGGATACCAATTAAGAGACTGGCATTGTACAAGGTTTTGTTAGCATGTTAAAGTAGAGAGAAGCTCATTAAATAGATCCTGTGTTCCAATTTTAATGGAGTATTGTGTATGAAACTAAAACAATACACAAAAACCACATCTCTCATTGCATCTCATGTCAAAAATTAATATATTGAGTAAAATATCCCTTTCCCAATAATCATATTTTACTTTTAATTTAATTAATTTAAAACTTAAAAATAACTACTCATCTTTATATTCTGGCCACCAAATTTTAGCAAGTGGTCTTAGCTTTGAGTTAGTGAGACAAAGGAGGGGACACCTCCTCTTGAGACATCGGGCTGTTGAGTAGTGTTAAAGAACTGTTAAAATTAATTTTGGTGTTAATTATAAGAGTTTTAGAATTTTATTCAAAGATTTCTGTGTGAAGTTCATTTTCCTATAAATAGGCAGATGCTGCAGATGGGCAATCTGGCTTCCTAATTAGTGGTTGTACTTTTTCTTGCTGCCCTAAGCAAATGCACTATAAACCTAATGAGGAACTGGATTGCACATATACCAACAGTCGTTGATTTGAACCCTCTGGATATTCTGAGACCACAGCACAAAGATTTCAAGTGAGGTTCCTGACTCTTAAAGACACAGTTACAACCAGGACTATATGGAAGAGTTTATAGCTGACTTTCACCCTGCAATCATTCTCACAGAGGCCAGAGGTAAGAAATTCCTTTGGTGAGAAAGTTGAAGGATTGCTGTGACCTCCAATACATGGCAAGGCAGTGTGGTCATGAGATGCCACAGAAATACATAGACATGCTTGTAGAGAAAGACTGAAGAGGACTTGAGTTTAATCTCTGCAATCCCTGGTGAAAGAAGAGAAGTTATGAGGAGAAGTTGTTGTCTAACTCAACATTCTGGTCACTTGCAAAGTCATTCACAGAGGATAATCATAAGAAATAAAATAATTAAATTCTTTTTTCCTTTTAGGTATGTTATTATTAGATATATATTCTTGTGAGTATTAGTATTCTGTAGGCATGTATATTTGACTATTATCTGCATGTCTGATGCCCACACAGGACAAATAGGGCATCAGATCTCTTGAAGCTAGAAGAAGAAAAGATGGTGAGTGACCATGTAGATGCTGGGGACCAAGCAGGGCTTCTCTATGAAAGAAGCCAGTGCTATAAACTTTAAAGCCTCCTCTTCGGGCTTTAAATAAAAGTTTTTCCAAAAAGGCAAGTCTGTAAAATGAAGAAATGCACAAGCCTTAATAAAAATCTAGGAGTAAGTCAGCTGGTTTACACCCACCTGTGTTACCTCCTAAGGAAGTGCGACAGCAAGCCTAAGGAAATACTTTTTTCAATAGGTCATCTGTCAACTTTGAATATAAAGGATGGCACTGCAAACAAAAGGAAGCAGAGATCACAGCAGCTACCGGAGAAGTGGCAGTCGAACAGACGAACAGACGCTGCCCTGGCAACCAAGCAGTCAGTGTGCAAAAGTGTGAAAGCTAATATGTGTCAGAAGAAGCAGTCCTGGCAGAGATTGGCAGAGACAATGGCGGGGTCTGGGTAGTATCACTGGTGTGTACCTTGTATCTTTGCAGTCTGGGTAGCTGTAATGGTTGGAGGCGGGTGGGGGAGGGGAGCATCTACCACTGGTTACCAAGATGGTATAGATCTAGGTGATCTCACGGGACCTGAGGGAGGGGAGCATTCTTGCAGTCATTGAAGACAAGTGGAGGAATGGGTGTAACAGCTGAAGAATCAGATGAACACACTGACACCAGCCATGACAAGAGGAAGTGGAGAAGAAGCAGACAGTGAATTAATAAGAACCACGAAAATGTTCAGAGTAAAGAAAAATAACCTGAAGCTGTCCTGGTCTTTTCGTAACCTAGCCACCACCATATTGTAGCACAGGCTATTGTTAAGTGTCAGGATAAGGAAGGCCTGTGGAAGGACTGTAAGACTAGATTGGTGCACATAATATAAGAGCAGGGGGTGCCACTTGCTCCTGCTTGCTAAACACTGTAGAGTTACAATGCTTCTTAAGTCGAGCTTTCTTCTTCCCAACCCAACATCCCTGTCCAAGTAGAACAAGACAGCCCTCTGCAGCACCGTTGTTAAAGAGCTGATCGTCATGAGAATGGTCACCTTCCTTGGCTGACGTCTATTGCCTAACAATTATTTTACAAGATAAGACATTTCTATTCACATACATGTAAGGATAAGTGTTACCCCAGATAGCTATCACTGCATACTTCTGAGAGAAGCATTGATTCTATGAAGGCATGGAAATAAACACTGTTTTTGTTTTGTTTGTTTGTTTGTTTTTTACATTCTGAACAGGAAACTAAGGATTTTTAAAAATCAAATATGAGAGAGAGAGGAAGGAGAATTGCAAGAAGACACAATGAAGGAAACTGGATTCATCCTTTCAACACACACAAAGAAAGGAAAACTTGAAGAATGGGATGATTTGCTTCCCAAGTGCAACTGAACTCAGTCCTTATATCTATCTTAGCTTGACAGCATAGTTATATCACTAGTTTATGATTTTCATGCAAAGCCTGAATAAATGCAAATTATTTTGCCTTTCTTAAAAATTTTCCATTATCACAACCTAGCAGAAGCATTTTCCTCCCACATACTCTAATTATCATTTAAAGACTAAAGTTTCCACTTAGAATGAAATGATAAATGGTTATTTTTAGTTTTTGAAACTTGTTTCTATAACTACGGAATTCTATTCATTTTTCTGTAGTAATTTGGTGCATTTCTACAGATATACAGATTATAAATAATATTGCTTAAGTGGATGAAACTAATTAGTTTAGCTTTACATATATATATTTGAATATATATATATATATATATGTGTGTGTGTGTGTGTGTGTGTGTGTGTCTGTGTGTGTGTGTGTGT